>NC_043708.1:51076456-51097126 GCF_006229205.1 Suricata suricatta | reverse complement strand
AAAAAAAAGTCACTTTGCTCAAATTTCAGCATGCATAGGAATCACTTGGGGATCTGTTTAAAATTAAGATGATTACTTGGAGGTAGGGGTGGGGCCAGAGATTCTGTATTTTTGACAAGCTCATAGCTGTGGCCAATATTACTGATGTATAAACCACACTTTGAGTCACAAAGGGCTAGGATAGGTAAAAATACCCATATATCTGATTCCTGTAATTGTATAATAAATATTTATAACTGGAAAGTTTTCATTTGACCATATCTTGTAGATGGGCCATGAATCCATTAGGAAGTTCATGAAATGCTACTGATAGAGATTCCATTTAAATAAAAAATGGACCATTTCCTTGAGTACTTGTTTGCTTTATAGGAGTTACAGTAAAATTAATTCTACTGAATAAATCATTTTTTTAAATCTCACAACGTCTTGAGGGGATGTCACTTTGACAGGGGCTTTCTTTTTTGGGGGTTAGACCCCATTACCAATTAAGCCCATGTAGTAACATACTTTTTCATGGTAAAGAAAAAGCAGTATTTTTATTGAGTTATAGTCATCTCAGGGTATAGATAAAACTCAGTGTATTGTAAAAATAAAGCCTGACATTTCCTTGACATAAGCTTATTTAGAAGAAAAAGAACATTTGAATTGTGTAGTAATATTTTAAGCTCAGGTTTAATTTATATTCATTTCTTATAGCAGTCTGGGTTAACTATAAAACTTTCTAAAGCAAAAGAAGAGAGAAAAATTAGAATTATTGGCAAACATTTTGTTACTCAAAGGAGTAGCAATGACTTTGTTTAAAAACAGGTTGGCGGGGGCGCCTGGGTGGCTCAGTCGGTTGAGTGTCCGACTTCGGCTCAGGTCATGATCTCGCTCATGGGGTTCAAGCCCTGCATCAGGCTGAAGCCTGCTTCGGATTCTGTGTCTCCCTCTCGCTCTGCCCCTCCCCTGCTCATACTCTGTCTCTCTCCGTCAAAATAAATAAATGTTAAAAAATTTATAAATAAATAAAATAACTTTAGAGTCATGTTCGTAACCTGTTTTCTGACATGCTTTAATTTAGCATAATGTTAGCACAGTTTTCTCATCTCTGATAAAAGGGTTTGTTTGGGCTGGAAAGGAGTCACTCCTGGTTTTCTTTTTCTCTTTGCATCTCACACCCAGCCTGTGAGTAACAGAAATGAAATCGTGTGGTAGACTACTCACCTGGCTCATAAATGTGGTATTCTTCCTTTGCCATTTGTGCCTTTTGTCACACTGAAAAAGGCATCAGAAAAGGGCATAGAAAATAGTTTCTCCTAAAAGTGTCACGCAGCCCTTTCTTTCTTGACATGTATTAAGATTCAGGCAACAGGAAACACTTGCTTTATGGCGTAAAACAGTGTTATTTTGGCCTTACAAGGTTTTTGCCTTTTTTTTTTTTTTTTTTGTCTTTGAACATCTGCAACTCCCTCAGGATTGTGCTGCACACTAAAAATAAAACAAGTATAGCTTGTGATTCACCTCGTTTTCACTGAGTCAGGGCTGTAGATTCTAGGGAAGGCAGATTCAGTGACATAAGAGAGTTATAAAAATGGAAGTAAAATTGCTGAATCCAAAATGAATTTAGAAGATGATCATAGTAACTTATGTATGCCAAAAATCAAGCCTAATATCTGGAAGCTCTGACTTCCTTCAGATTTTACATAAGGAAATAATTTTAATATTGTATTGTTACGGCCTTCAACCCTTAGGGATTCTTTATGTGGATCTGTTTGCCACAGATATTAGCATGAGAAATAATATTCATTAGAGTTTATGTTTAAAAGAAACCAGCTGATCATATCTCCCTCAGATCAGCCTCACTCAAGGCAATACTTTTAATAACTTCTCAGCACAATTCAACTACCATTGTGAAGAGAAGGAATTAAAAACCTAGGCAAGGATGCTATTAGCTAGTGTAGGTTTATGAATAGACAAACAACTACAATAGAACTCTCCTGGCAGAACTCTTTCTTCCACAACTCTTACGTTTCATGGTTAGAAATTATTTTCTATTGGCCTTGCAGGTTTTGGTCTTTTAAAGGTTTCACACTAAAATATAAACATGTTTTCAAGGCATAGTACATGAAAAACTCAGAAATTGGATTTGTAACTTGTTTGAAGGCTGTACTCAAATAGTGCCTAAAATATATCTCTAGTAATGGATCTTTTGAAACGTTGGGGCCAACACTTTAAAATTATTGTATTAATTCAAATATCCTAGTTTATTTTCATACATCTTTTCAGGAAGATCACCTATCGGTTTTTAAGCTAGGAACTCCTCTGGACTTCTTCCCTCCTTCAGGGAAATGGTTTTTCTTATATATCCAGACCCCAGCTTAGCTTCCCAGTCAGTACATTATAAAAGCACCAGTAATGTTTGTTGTTGAATAAGTACCTAAAGTGACATAAAAAAAGAAAAGTAAAATTATTGTATTAAAATGACATACTCACTAAGCTGGGAAATGATGAAACTGGGAGACATAGATTATATGAATTATAACCTAAGTGATCCTGATAAGCTGGAATGGGAGCTCCAAAGTTAAATCTAAGAAAATGAAATTTCGTAAAACTGAATACAAAGTGCTTCACTTAGGTGGGGAAAAAAGACAACAAAAAACCCTGTGCATAATATAGTACATGTGAAAACATCTTAAGGATATTGTTGACTGTAAAGTTAAAAAGTTGACAGTGTGATGTAGTTGCCAGGAAAAAAGAAAAAAAAGTAGTAATCCAATCATTGGTTCTATCACAGAGAAATAATACCTTCCCTTCCCTGTTAGAGACATGGTGGATTGCGTTTAGTCCTGGGTGTCATATTTTGAAAATGACTTTGACCAACTAGAGTGTATCCAGAGAAGAGTGAGCTGAAGCCACATCATATAAGGTATAGTTGAGGGAATGGCAAATGTATACAACGGAGGAGAGAATAATTCCCTGCCCATTGGAGCTCATATTTTGACAGAGGAGGTAGATATATAGACAAAAATTTCACAACACAACGTGGTCAGCACTTTGGCAACATGATAGGAAGTTCACGACGGATTGGCATTTCGTCAGTGAGTTCACGAACATGTAACAAACAATTCAAATAATTCAAATTGGCACCAAAAAACCTTGATGATGCCATATCAATTTATTGTCAGCTAGAGCATGTATTCTAGAAAGTCTGTTCTTGGGTCAATCTGTGGGGAATATATCCTAAGAGAAGCTTCCCTTAACAATAGTCTATGAAATAGACCTGGGGATTTTATTTTCTGGCAAGCTTAAGTTCAGCAGCCAAAAAAGCCTCTGCTATTTTTAAAAATGTAATAATTCATATATAGGATGCAGAATAATGAGAATAGTTGAAGTAGCATAAGAGTGTTTCTGACATATATAAAGTACCGTTATTTAACATTTTTTAAAAATTGAAGTTTGTTTATTTTGAGAGAGACAGAGAGAGGAAGTGGGGGAGGGGCAGGGAGAGGAAGAGAGAGATCCTAAACAGCCTGGGTGCAGAGGTTAGTGTTGGACTTGATGTCCACACTAACCGTGAGATCACGACCTGATCTGAAACCAAGAGTCAGAAGCTTAACTGGCTGAGCCACCCAGGAGCCCCTAAAATACCATGATTTAAAGGGAAGATTGACAGTATAAGCCAGATATGAAGTACAAAAGGAGGAACTGAGTTTTTAAGGCTGGCAAAAGATGATTTATGAGGAGCGTAATCAAATACTTTGATGCTACTTAATGTCATGCTGAAGAATGATTAGAGTTACACAGTTGTAGCTCTAGAGAACTAACTAAGAACAAATCAGAGAAGGTAAAGAGAGAGAAGTTTTGGCTCAGCCCCAGTATATGTCTGACAATTGCAAAGGACTGACTTTTCATGTAATAAACTCCCTGTCTGTAATGACAGTGATGATCTAACTTGTCACCACTCTCTGTATCCATGTGTTTGCCATGTAACTTAGCAGAGCCTCCCGTTGTGGGCTGAACCAGATGACTTGTTTGGCCAATGGGATGTTAGCAGATGTGATACAAGCAGAGGATTGATGTTGGCTTGCATTCTGGGGTTTGCTTTCTCCTGTATCTTTGTGGGGACCATAGGAACATGCTTGGCCTAGACTTTTGGAGAGTGAGACACATGAGTCATCCTAATCTTCCCAGTTGAGGCTTTTATAAACAGCTAACGGCCAGCTGGTCCCCCAAACATCCAAGTTGAATACAACTAAGTCTAGAACTGTTCAGGTAAGCCTAGTTTAAATTGCTGACCGATTTGTTTATTATAAGCTGAAAAAGTGGTTATAGTTTTAAGTCATTGTATTTTTAGGTGGTTTATTATGCACTATTATTGTGGCAATAGATAGCTGACACATTCTCTGTTGGTTGGTCATGGTCAAGAAAGAGATGAGTGGCTATCAGCCAAGATTGTTATAGAACAAGATACTTGGGTGAATACTTAGACTAGAAGAGTTTAAGGATGGTTTCCTCCTCCTGGAATACAATGGTAATATTAGCATAATAATTAATACTTTTTTTAATTTAATTTTTTTATTTGAGAGAGAGAGTATGTGCACACATGTACAAACAAGGGAGGGGCAGAGGGGAAGGGACAGAGAGAGAGAATCCCAAGCAGGCTCCATGCTGTGCTTAACCTATAACTTTGGGATCATGATCTGAGCTGCAACCAAGAGTCAGTCCTTCAACCTACTGAGCCACCTAGGTTCTTGCATAATTAATAGTTAATGAGCAATTACTATCTGCCAGGCATTGTTTTACACATGTTAGTATTTACTCCTATGAGGTAGTTACTGAGGAAACCAGCACAGATCATGCAAATAGTAAGTAGTGGATCTAGAATTGAATCTACACATCAGGTTCTGGATATCACACCCTTTATCAGCACACTGTGCTCACACTGGTGCATGAGCTATTCCTAAAACCCATTAGAAAGTAGACATAGCTCCACATATTTATTAAGAGTAGGAAAAGTAATCACTTCTCCAAAAGCATTTTTTTTGATATAGAAATTTTCAAATCATGAGTTATATTAGACAGCATTTAAAAGGTTTTTTTCCTGGTAAAATCATTGGCAATCACTGCTTTAAACAGCCTTCCAACTTTAAGATTCTGTGATTCTTAGATACAATCTAATATAGCTTTAATATACAGGGGTTTTCTTTCCTTCAAAATAGTGATCTAGTGAAAAGCATTACATGCAAATTTTCTTAGACCACTCAGTTTATACTAAGTAGTTCATAGAACCACTTATGAAGAAAATATAAATTTGCAGGTGATAGTAGAAATGTTCTGCTTATCTACCAAAAAACCTGTGTTACAACATAAAAAAAAGAAAATGCTCATTAGTCAAACTATGGGTGATAGCATTATATTTTAATAAAGCCCCCTTTTTCCAACCTATTATGCAAGTAGAATTAGCAATAACTTTCAGTTGGTAAGTTAAACATGCTGTATCAGTGTTTGATTATGTAGATATTTGGGGAAGATGGTTTAATCTTTCATGTCTTCCTGGATGCTATAATTAACTATACTACTTTCATGGCAACAAAATCTGTATTTTGATACATTATCCAAAGCAGAAGATAAATATTGAGTAGGATTCAATGGGAACTGTTGAAACACGTCTTTTGTAAATCTAATGAACTTATATAATATGAGTTTAACAGATGAGCTCTGTTTCAAAAATTGTTTTAAAAATTATATTCTCTTCTGCATTGCTTGCTTTCCTAAAAACAAGACAGTATGATACTGGCACAAAAATATACACATAGATCATTGGAACAGAATAGAAAATCCAGAAACGAACCTACAATTATATGGTCAATTAGTCTTTGACAAAGCAGGAAAGAATACCCAATGGAAAAAAGTCTTTGCAACAAATGGTGTTGGGAAAACTGGACAGCAGCATGCAAAAGAATGAATTGGACAACTTTCTTATACACAAAAATAAATTCAAAATGGATGAAAGACTTAAATAGTGAGACAGGAAATCATTAAAATCATACCTGTTTTTAAACTAGTGAAGTTGGCAGTAGGGTGGTAGGACCTCTTCTGAATGTTTGTTTCTTGAAAAAATCACCACTTAAAAAAAACCACCTTAATGCACGGGATCTCCAGCTTTCTTCACACATTTCAAAAAGGAACAGATTACTTTTCAATGCATAAAACTACTTGACCTAATGTTTATAAATATGTATTTACTTAAAAAAGAAACATTATTTTAGATAATGTCTGTCAGTTGGACCTTATTGGCAGTGCTGCATTGGCAGTTTAAATTGGGAATTCTGGACCAAAACTATTTTAGTAATTTTCTCTGGATCTGCTTACAGTCTTTCTTTCATACATGTGAATGGATTTTCCTATTCACATGAAGGCAAACTAAGTGAAAAGCAAAAAAAGAAAAATTCATCAGTAGGAAAATAATTTATATGACAACAAATCCATAGCTATACTAAGGATAGAAACATGACTATTTCCCCGTTCTGGGTTCATAGTAAAGAGCAATAATTGATAACTCTTTTCTGCTGAGTCCAGACTCAGATTTGAAATATCTCATTGAAATAATAAGAAATTGTTATGGTATATTAAAAATTCTCTCCTCTTTTATGAAGCTAATCTTTCCTTGAAATGATGCTTCATTGACTATTCTTAACACAAGGCTCTAGGCAGCTACGTCAATTGATTGTAGATATACATAAGTTTGAAACCTGTTTATTATTCTGGAGTTATACTGAGTTTAGAAATGTCCAGATGATTGATCAGAGTCTTAATGTACTAAAAAATAAAATATCTACTGATCATTCCCGAGGGACCAAGCACGGGGTTCAATGTTACACCTGCATTACCTCCTAATTCTCACAGGAGCCCTATGATAGTGGTATTATCATTATTTCCATTTTACAGATGAGAAAACTGAGACTTAAAGGGATTAAGCAATTTTCTCACACTCATAGGGATTAAACAGTTTTCCCACAGTCATAGAGCTAATAAGTTGGTGGCCAATATTTAGATCAGCTCTGTTTGACTTTCTGACTTCACAGTTTAGTCTCTTCACCATTATTTGGTGTCAGTCCTTTTCATTTAAGTTTTGATAGTGTGTCAATAATACAATTTTAGGCTACCTCCACACTGTGCTGATTACACTTTTATGCAGAGATGGTTTGTTCTCTGGAAGTGGGGTGGAGGACTTGTTGGTCTTTTTGTGAAGGAAAGAAATGAGGCAGAAAGCACATTAGTGGAATAATTTCTTATAGCACAGCATTAGGAATTTGAAACATTTTGATTTTGAAATTATGGAATAAGTTGTCCTAGTATATTAAAAAATACCCCACCCCTTTTAAATTAAACAAGTATGTTTCCTTGGTTTGAAATGATGCTTCATTGGTTATGAAAGTTAGCTTAGTCAGAATTAAACACGACCCTTTAACATGGGTTGAGAAATGAAGCCAAAACCTTAAATAGTTCCCTAAAGTGTTATTATAGAACTGACTGTGTATGAAGTCCTGGAAAATATTAATTCATAAAGAATAATAGATATTAATGCTCTGCTTAACATTTCAATGTCAGAATTAAAAATTCTACAGGATAGTTAATTGAATATTTTATGCTTTTAGAAAGGGCCTTGATCCTCAGAATTGCATACTAATTCTCAAATTTCTTTTGTATAATACAGGATCCCTTTAAGGAATAAAAAATTGATTTATATTTCAGTGAGAACATTATTTTTACCAACTTTTTAATAAAAAATATTTAGAATTAATATATTAACTAAAAATTTTGTGTGTAAGTCAGACCTTTGAAGCTTAAGCTATGCATGCAAAATATCATAATTCTCCCATGTAATGAAGCTCCCTTTATACGAGCAATAATTATTATTTCTAATGGTAATGTCATTGGGTTGTCAGATGAGGATGCAAAACATTCCATGCCCCAATTTTCACTTGTTAATAATCTTATTTGGCCCTTTCCCTTTTCTACTTTGTAAGTTTTGAGCTTTTCAACCTAGTCTTTATTTTTCTCTTGATGCTAATTAATGAAATTCTGGTACTAGCAATAAAACTGTGGGGACTTCTAACTGCTGATGAAAATCTCAGCAAGATAAGAAGGATAAAGTATTCCCTCTTCCTTTATTTCTGCAGAAACACACACATGATTTTACTTTTTGTCATAAAACCATCCTTGAAAATTTTATTTCTAGCAAAGGAGTCTTGTAAGATGCTTGGATTTTATACGCTGTTGCTATGTTCTGGGAAAGAAACTGGTAACCCCTAAAAACTCTACAATGCTGTTGCTCATCTTATATGATAATTATTGTTCTGAAAATAAAATTTAAAGCAACATTTTTGTTTTCTGAAATGTAAAAATATTCACAAGTTCAAAAACTTTAAAAGGTTAGGTCAGAAGGGAATTATTGGTACTTCTTTTATTTTTCATATGCTTAGAGGGAAAAAGATGAAACCTGTTGGATTTTTTATTTGAACAAAATTTTTGAAAGTCTAATCTATTTGACTAGAACTGTTTGTTAAGTTTATGATTGTGTCTTACTGAAAGGGGAGGTTTAAAGAGTCATGAAATTGTTGTAGTGCATGCCGTGCCACAGTTTCCTTATTTGAAGAAATGGGACTGCTGCTTAGTCAGACGTCCCCCAGCTCAGCTCAGCTGGGAGGACAAATGGCTGTGGTGCTGTCAGTTAGGCACTAGTCAGGGCTCAGGCTCCCCATGCAGATGGGGCTCTGGGCTGTTGCTTCACTGCTGACTAAGTAGGCCATGAACACACCACAGCCTTGAGAAGGTTGGACAATTGGAGGAGTATTCTCCTTTGGAATTAGGGCTTCCTTTTCTCTCTTCCCTTCCTAATTTAGTATGAATTTATATTAGTTTGACCTTGACCTTGGCAAGTAGGATGTCTTTTAAGGAATTCTGAATTTTCCCATCTTCTAATGAAATGCTCCCTCTTGCTCTGATGTATAACTTCTTTCTCTAACTTTCACCCTATGCCACTGAGAAAGCAGAATATAAAGCATAAAAATCAGCCTTTCTCTAGACCACTGAGGACCTTCCCTAAGGAAGAAATTGATAGGCCATTCCCCTTTCCTTCTGTTTCTCATTTTGTCTTTGGAAAGAACCAGGAAAGAAAATGAGTGGCCATTTTCTTTTCTTTTCTGTATGGCCTTTTTTTTTTTTTTTTTTTTGAGACTTAATAAGGTGTGGATAGGTTAGAATCATACTTTTCGTAGGCCTGATGAGAGTAACTTCCTTAGCTGAGCCTTCTAAATCAGAGAAACTAGCATGCACATCATTATGTCATGTGCTGTTCTAGAAATGCTAAGCAATTTTCAGTATGTGTGAATCTCAGTCTCAGTTCACTTATGGTAACACTGTGTTATTGAATGATAGATTGAGGTCAGAAAGAAAGAGTGGTATCTCAGACCATTAGGTTGTACCTTTTCACACCAACTTAGGTTGTCAGTTTTATTTTCTAGTGAGGGACACTAAAGAACCAGCCACTTTAGTTGTTGAAGTCCTTGTTGCATCTGTAATGCATTTACTGAATCCCTTGGAGTGAACAATAATGAGATAGATCAAGACAGTTATGTGGTGTTTTCAGCCATCTTAACATGAAATGTCGATGGACATACAGTCAGTCCTGTTTGCAGTATTGCATTTGGTTGTGAATATGGAACTTCAAAATGACCTATTCCAGTTACGAACACAGTCAACATGAAACCCAATATATAAAATTTCAACTTTATGCATTGCTACAAATATTCACTTTACAAAAAGGTTTACCACAGATTAACTTTAAGTATTGTGTTTCTAATTCATTTGAAATGATTAAAATAGAAGATTCCTTTTGAATGCACAATAAAACTTTTCAAATGATAGCAGTACTTCTATCTGTTAAAAACTAAGTTGTATTACAGGATGAATGATCAGGAATATGGTAAAAAATATTCTAAGAAAGAAATATGATAAGGA
This sequence comes from Suricata suricatta, assembly GCF_006229205.1. Classification (NCBI taxonomy): domain Eukaryota; kingdom Metazoa; phylum Chordata; class Mammalia; order Carnivora; family Herpestidae; genus Suricata; species Suricata suricatta. The sequence continues at coordinate 51,087,121 of NC_043708.1, read as the reverse complement.
ATAAAAGATGAGGCCACTGTTAATTACAATAACAAGTATAATTTACTCTCTGATATCTCAGATAGTTTCTGTCTGATGTTTCCTTTTGGGTTTGATTATTTTGAATTTGGATGTGGATTAGGGTATGTGTGTGTATGTTACTATACTCGATCGTTCAGAGATCTAGTTCTAAAAAAAGATAAACAACAACAAAAGCAAACAAGCAAACAAAATCAAAGCAAGCAAACAAAAAACTTTTCCCCAAAATGAAATAACTGAACCGTCTGTTGATATACCTATTAAATCAGGGCAAGAGGTGATTCAGACTTGTTCTTTCTGCAACACTGTGTGGATGTGAGTGGTCCTAATTAGGAACTTTTAGTTCTGAGTTATATTTGTAGCCTTTTGCTTTGTGGAAGAAAGCAAGAGATGGAGGAATAAGGAGACCATTAAGACAAGATATCAAATAAAAATTATTGTCCATTTGCCAGGGGCCTGGACCACAAGGTCTCTGAAACTTTACTACTACTACTAATTTTGTATTAGTTGTGGTAGGTACACACTTGCATACTAGAGATATTCAATAAATTCTTTTCAGATACAATGCTATATCTATCAAAGTGATTTTCTACTTTAATAGCTTAATATTTCTTTTTGTTTTAGAAGTTTTTACTTAAACTCCAATTAGTTAAACTACAGTGTAATATTAGTTTCAGGTGTGAAATATAGTGATTCAACACTTTCATATTCCCTTGATGAATAGCTTAGTATCTTTTCCATCACTTTCTTGGACATAGGAGACTGGGAAAGATTGAGTTACTGGAGAAGCTGTTTCTTTTCACATTTACACGAATTTTCCTAGCAGAGACACCCATGTAAGCAGGTAAACATCCTAGGATGACCTTAACATGGGTTCTTTGTGTGCCCTGTATTTATGTCTTCTACATACAATAAACATGACAAAATTTCCTGGTTTTGACCCTAAATTTTAGTATAATATATTTGATTCAGATACATAAATTAAGTTTGCTATGAGAGAACAGGGACAAGTAGAGTATTTGTTTTATTCTAGACAGTTATCACTGCTGTTTTGGATGACTATGGAACAGGATAATTAGCAATAGAGGCCGATGACCAGAGCAGATAGAGGCCTTTGAAATATTGTATACGGATTGAGATGATATACTGCTCTACAAATTAAAGAAAACTATTTTTTAAGGTTTTTAACTCATCCCTCTTGTCCAAGCCTCACACATCTTGAGTCAATAGAGAAGCAGTGTGATAGATGGAAGGATCAGACAATGGACTCTGTTTGAAACTTGACTTTGTTTTTCAGAGTCTCTATGAACTTATTTGAAAAATGAAGATGAATAATATTGTCTACAGTATCAAAATGTAGTCTGGATCAAGTGTTATAATGTATATGTAAGTGCTTTTGTGAAATTGCTAAGAGCTATGAAAATGGCATTTAACAGCACTCTCACCCAGCCACTCCTCCCTCATGCATTTCTTTCTCCTATTTATGTCAGTTCCAGGTAGTGTAATGACCATATTTGGGGATAAAGAGGTGAGACTAAAGTGAAATTGATTTATTCTGCTCTGTGGGAAGTTCTGTATGCTTCCTTTAGCCTTTCCATTTCTTTTAGATTCAGAGTTTGTGCAGATGAAAAATGTGTGGATGAGAAAATGATTTTATTATGAACATATTGTTCAAATAGTTTTTTATACACAGCCCGGCAGTATAGCAAACAACCAATTTAATGAATTTGTCAGTTAGCATATATAACATATAGCATATAATGCCCATCATCTAGAAAAGAAGATAAAGAGAGATGATAAAAATAATGAGCAGGAATGGTGGTGCTCCACCTGTGCTTGATTCATATTCAGAGAGGTTTTGGCATCAGTCGGGGCTGAGCGTTCCAGGGGTACATAAGCATGAAACAGCAGGATAGGAACGAACAAGGAAGCCATTTCACACACAGAATGCTCTGTGTTTCTTGTCAGCTGTTCAATTGGCCACCCGACTGCAAACATCAGTGCTTACAGACAGCTTCATGACTTGCAGTTTGGTTCTTTAGGGCATTCTCCACCACACCCTCTGAGGCAATGGCTCGTCCTACATGTGTTGTATCAGATAAAGTCTCTTAAACAAAGTTTGTTATGGACAGATCCAATACTGCCCCTTTAAAAAATTTTTAAATGTTTAATTATTTTTGAGAGACAGAGCATGAGTGGGGGAGGGGCAGAGACAGAGAGGGAGACACCGAATTTGAAACAGGCTCCAGGTCTGAGCTGTCAGCACCGAGCCCGATTCAGGGCTCAAACTCAGGAATAGTGAGATCATGTCCTGAGTTGAAGTTGGACTCTCAACCGGCTGAGCCACCCATGTGCCCTTATTGCCCATTTAATAAGAAATACCATTTTATTGTTATATATTTTCTACATAGACATATAAACTCCTCAGCACCCATAGGCATATATACCTTTATTTATAGACAACCATTATATAGTAAATACTGAAGGAAAATGAACCCAACATGTAGGTTTGGAGTCCTCTTTAGATCCTTCAATGAGAGGAGGCAAGTTGAACTATCATATTTATAATTGACAGCGTTCAGATATTATGAGGAGATCTGGCAGATCAGACAACTTGTCCTCTCCCCTCATCTGCTGAAAATTATGTCAATATAGCATTGTATAGCTAGGTGTCAATATGGTGTATTTCCTGGCTCATCTCATTCCCTGTTAATAGATTAGGCCAGTGTTTCACAAATATTTTGTCTTGTGACCCTCCCTGAGAAAGCATTTTATATCATGAGCCAGCACCTGTGAACCTAAATAAAATACATAACATAATTTTGAAAAATGGATTTCATGATCCATCCATTTTTTTTGGGAAACATTTGCAAAGCATAGTTTGAAAGCTTCACTAATTAAAAACAAGTTAGCTGGGATATGGAGGCTAATTTTCTAATGATCAGTCATGGTATAGCCTCTGAAAACGAGGCTAAGGTGGGAATGGTAAAGACTGACTTCCTTCATTTATTCCCTTATACATTTAAGTTTATGAGGCTGGCCTTGAGGGATAAAGAAGTCTCATCATGACCTATTTGAAAGATCAAAGAGTAAGTTAAGCCATTGAACCAGATAGGTTTAGAAACCTCTTAGGACAAAGTGAGCTTTCTTTCCTGATATGACTGACATCTCCTTCTCCTCCTTCTCCTCCCCTCTCCATGTTACATGAATGTAGGCAATATGATGATGGGGGAGGGGGGGAGCACTGTGAAACTAAAAAAGTTACTGTAATGTGGGGACTTAGAAAATCTCTGTCAGGCTGAGACCATATCTTTGATCTCTCTAGTTGCCAATAAAATCTTAATTCTGCCAATAAAATTAACTCTGATTTAATTACGTTACCCCAGGACCCTTGGAGTTATTGCTACTGGGGGTGTTCTGTGGGGCAAGAGATGGGTTCCTGTATTCTCAGTAAAGTCGGTGATTTGTCCCTTCTACCTCTAAGCTTCTGTGGCATATTCTGTTTATTTCAGACACTTTAGTTTTTGCTATATGCTGTTTGATAAAGTCTCTATTTCATGATTATGAATTATGTTTCTTATAGTGAATTTCTTTAGAACACTATTTATTGTTTATTTACTTATTTATTTATATCTTTTGGATAGCTCTAGGTAAGTATGAAACTGCCCAAATGCTTCTTATTAGTTCATTTAGTCAAAGGGAAAGAAGGAATCCTAGGTACTTTTAAACTAGGCTCCTGCCTCTGCTCTATGACTGTGAGAAAAAAATGGTGGGCTTTACAGTATATTATTTAGTCTTTTCATTTTTTACAAACCTACTACTCTCATGTGTCCCCAAATCTCCACTCCTGATTCCTCATGTTTTTCCCTCCAAAATATGACCTCAGATCTTTTATTTAGACTAGAGTATAAATAACCAATCCTAAATTACGGTGTTATTCCCAGAGGTGTTTATACTTTTTTAAACTAAGGGAAGAATTGTGGTCATCTGGCAGTAATAATAGCCAAGATTTATTAAAGATTTACTATGTTTCATGCACTACTCGCCACTGCATGTAGATTAACTCATTTAATTTCCAAAGTAGCACAATCAGGTAGGAGCTTTTGTTATATTTGCCTTCTAGATGAGGAAACCAAACCACAAAGAAATTAGGGAATTTACCTTAAGTAAGTAGGCCTACAAATGGTGGAGCTGGGAGTTGAAACTGGGTGATCTGGTTTCAACACTCTCATGCTGCCAATCACAACATTATGCTGCCCGTATCCTTACTGAGTTATTTCTTTGGAAAATTGATTATTTTACATCCACAAAATCATATATTGACTAAAAAAATACCAGGCAGGCTCTGCTTGTAGCTCAAGGCAAGCCACTTCACTACATTAAAATCTATGGTAGGCTCTGCTTTTGCTCTATGCTTTCTTCTAGCCTGGGAGTTGGGACTTTGCCAACTTTACCGGAATTTATCTTTAGAAACAATTTGATTTTAAGAAAATCAATTAAGACATAGTCTTCCTAGTGAAAGTTTTTAAAAAATTCTAAAAAATAGTCTATTATTATTATTTTTTTTAGAAAGAGAGGGTGCAAGTGAGCGAGGGGCAAAGAGAGAAGAGAATCTAAGGGGGGGCAGAGAGAGAGAGAGAGAGAGAAGCGGGGCTCACTCAAAGCAGGGCTTGAGTTCACTGGATGTGGGACTCAAACTCACCCAAGAGTGAGATCATGACCTTAACCAAAGTCAGAAGCTTAAGGCCTGAGCCGCCCAGGCGCCCCCTGGTGAAAATTTTAATTAATTGGTGTACCAATTGTTTAGCCATTGTTTTTCAGCTCCAGATTGATCCTCTATTGCACCAGCATTGCAACTTTATCAGGGTACCCAGAATATTATCTTGGGCACAAAATTTAAGGAGGCTCACCTTGCTCTTGCAGGTGATAAAAGAGTGACTTCTTAAATTTTGTGCCTAGGAACCTCATTTGCTTTACCCTAGTCCCTGCCCTGAAAACTACTACTAATTTCTCATTAGTCTTTTCACAAAATGCACACTTTATGTAGTTTTTAATCACATTGTTGAACAATTGTGTATTTTTCTCTGTTCATTTGACATTACAACCTAAGCATTCTCTTATGTTATTAGTAATCTTTTAATGAGTATCTTAAAAGTTCTCTTAGAATCATCATGTAAATATTTGTATAATAATCGTTTTAAACACTAACACGTACACCATCTCATTTCAATTCTCATAATCTTATACAGTAAGTAGATAGATGTTATTGATTTTTTACAGATAGAAAAACTGAGGTTTTGATAGGTTAAACATCTTTCTTGGGATCATAAAATACTGCATAACAGCAATTATTAAATCAATTTTAATAATTGCTAATTGTTATTGCTATTAATAATAATAACCAGTAGTATTCATTGAGGGTCTGCTACTGAGTGTCAGAGCTGAAATCTTTTTTTCCCTTAAAGACTGTGCTTTTCATTATACCATTTTCTGCCTCGTTAAATCAGGACACGTTGGAGTCTTGTGGCATAGACTTTTTTTTATAGGAATTCGGAGGAAAGGAATGTGCAGGGAGAACTTTCTAAAAGTCAGACTTGAATTGCATTTGAAATGATGAGTGGGAACTGGGAGGAAAAGAGGAAGAGAGAGTAGGGAAGAAGTGAGAGAAGAAGAGAGTAGAGGCAGGAGTGGAGAGGGCTGTGGGAGGGATTGGAGAAGTGAGAGTCCCTCCTAAACAAAGGAATCTTCACAAGCAAAACCATGGAAGAATAAATATATTGTAAGAAACTGTGAGGCCCAACTACTTTAGTGTGATTGATGCATGTTAGGAAGTAAGGCCAAGTTAGATTATTGAGATTGTTTTTATGGCTTTTATCACTGGAATGATCTTTTTGAAAGTTTACTTGCACATGTTTTTTATATCTGTCTGTAGCTGTGATGGAAACTGAGAGCAACTCCTTATGTTGAATTTAATTTTTCTTTTGAGTTTTCAGTTTACTCTTAAAGATATACATTTGCCCTTTCCTCATTCTCTGTATTTAGAAATTATCACCCTGGAACAGACCAGGAGTCTTATAGAGTAGGGTGAAATCCCTCAGTAATTCACCTGATCACATGTGTAGTACAATTCTTCAGGGGAAAAAAATCTCATTTCAATCCCAGCTGAAGTCAGCTTATTCATTAAAACCTCAGGATTGAGACCCTTTGTATAATTTAAACAAGAAAATGTATCGTAAGAAACTCATGCCTTGACAAAGGGACAATTCAGACAGACCTCTTCCATCTCTTACTTCCATAAAATTCTTTCCACAGTAATAGACTGCTATGTAAAGTTTCATTTCTAGGATGCCTTTTATGTTTAACATTTCAAAAAAAATCACTTAGGAATAATCAAATAAAAAAACTTGATAAATCAAATAGGAAATATTTGGTGAGTGTACTACATGTTCAGAGTGGACTATTGTGTGTAATTTTTTTTATGGTATATATGGCTGAACTCTTCAATGGCTTGCTATTATTTTTTCAATTCTGTTTTTTTAAATCATCTTAAATCACTGTTACTATATGCTTATTTAAAATTACCTAGAAGATGGCCTCCACAAATAGGTAATTAAATGTGTCAAATAGGGTTCTTTGGGCTGCAAGTAACAGAAGCTCTAACGTAATCTAAACAGTAAGGACATTTATTTTCTCAAATAAAAAGAAACCCAGAAGTAGAGTAGAAGACAGATTTAACTGCTTTAGTGTTACACTAATGGCACTGGGACCTACGCTTTTTTTGTTTTGTTTGTTTTTTTTCTATTATGCTGTTAGTAGTATTGAGTTTCAAACCAAGGCTAGTTCCCTTGTGATTTTAACTGGCTGCCATCTGGGCTGCATGGTTGCATGTTTTCTTATTCATTTCCAGCTATAGAGAGATACCAGTTTTTGTTTGTTTGTTTTTGCTACTGTCTTAGAAGGAAAGAATAATACTTTTAAAAACTTCTAGGATTTCTCTTCTCATGTCTAATGGATAATGATTGTGCCATATACTCATTCCTGAACCAATCACTAGCAAATTTGAGCTTAAATAAATTTCTGATGCCACAATTTATATTACTCAGTGGAAGAATGGGAGAGTAAAGATTGGGTATCTATTATAAGAGTCACCCCAATGACTTTATTAATTGGTTCTCAGTTATGCACTATGCTTTATGGCTTACATTATACTATTTCATATTGTATTATTATTATACAAAACACAATGTAGTACAAAGCATCTGCTATGGAGGCTTTTATTAGATATAAAATGTTTTTCTTTCATGTTTTGAATGGTTACAATAGTCTGCTGAATAAATTTCCTATATATTGGAATCCGAAAGTTAAAATGTTTCTCCCCCACAGTTCTCTTCTAAATCAGGAAAGATTCCTAAGGGAGGCATCAGAGTAGTAATCCTTGTTTCATGATTATAATGCCAAAATTCCATAGAACAGAGGTTGAATCAAGTCATAGGGATAAAATACAAAATAGAATATGGTAAGCATGAAGTTGGCATCACTACAGAATATTCTCTTCCAGAATCTTCCATGTTAGCTACTGTAAACCTCTTTATTGTGTATAGTGTTTGAGTCTGTATTTTGAGGAGAGGTATAGGCTTAAGTGTGCATGTGTTCATACACGTGTATTGGGAGAGGGAGATAATCTGTTTCTTTACAATAGGATTTCTATAGAAAAGGAGAGGCAGTTGATTATTCAGAATGCCAGTCCTAAGCCTATCTATACCGAGTAATAGAAAAACATATTCCAATCTGTGCTTGGCAACACACTTTGGAAAATATGTTGCCCTGATAATTCGGCAAGAAAACCTAATGCTAAGATATTTGTTGTTGAATGTAGTAATTCTCTTATTTTTAGCTGCTGTCAGTAATTTAGGGCTTTGGCTGTTCCAAGTTTTTGCCACATCAATTATTTTGTGAAATAAGAAATAGACTTGGGACTGATACTGTGTTTCTCAAATGGAATGGGTTCATTTGTTTATTCAATGCATATTTATTTAAATACTTCAACTGGCCAGGCACTATGCTAGGTGTTGAAGATATGTTGGTGAACAAAATAGACTTCTCTCTTCTTTCATGATTCTTATAATCTAGTAGAGTATGGTTGCAAGATAGGAGATGGGTTTGTTGGTGATATAGATTGCTGAACATGAAGAATGGAAGGAACCTCATACTTTAATGTGATAGTGTAAGAGACAAAAGTCTAGACAAGTTTCATTATATGGCTGGGGCCACATCAAGTCAATGGCAGATCCAGAAATAGAACTAATATCTCAGCTCACTTAACTCCCAGGATCCTTTTTGATGATACAATATTTTTTCATGCTGGAAAAGTTTGTTGGACCGCGAATGTAATGCAGTGGCTTTGAGAGTCACAGACTGTTCCATTTTGCTCTTGGATCTCTACTTAACCCCTAAATCAGGTCTCAATGGTAAGGTAGACACCCCTTGGACATTATTTCATTTTTAAACTCCAAAAAGGTAAATTTGAATCACATTATCCTACAAACACAAACATTTAGAATGCAAAGGAGCCATGAGATGATTATTATTTTTTAAATAAATGAGCTAGTTTAATAGATAATGCATACCCCCCCCAACAGTACAGATGATACATCTTTGTAATCATTCTGCATTGTTTCAGCTGGCTGTGAGAGAACTGCCAAAGAAGCTGGAAGAATTAGGTTTCATGAATTATTCATTGGATTCAGTTTAACACTCTCATTATTTATAGTGCTTCAGGTTGGTCTGACTATTTGCCTTAATAAGGATGGGAATAATGACTTGGCAGTGTATCTGTTTGCATTAGTATGTGTTATTGTTTGCTGAAATAAAGCCCAAGGTATTTTCAGAAATATACCTCTTTAAAAATAGTCATGACTGAGAAATATTGCATTTCATACCTTGGGGCCTAAAAACTTTTATTTGTATGGAATAGTTTTTCCTTAATGAATATGATTAATACAAGGAGCTGCATTCATATTTAGTGTATCATTGCTTATTGTTCAGTTAATGCATGGTGGGATTGTAAAAATCTTTCTAAGCCTGGTTTATTTTGGAATTAAAAAAAGTATCTAAAGAGGCACGCTAGAACTAGTTGATTGATGTTGGTTTGTATTCCACTGCACTGCTATTTGGAATCCAATGATAGGTATTTATTTTAGAGGGGAAAGTTTGCTTTGTAGATTAGATCATGGCAATTATTTCTCATTAGTTGTTAGATTAAGTTTATGTATGTTGTGTTCAATGGGTAAAACATATCTGATGGGTAAATTCTTTTACCTCCCTCAAGGTTTTATTTAAATTCCAGTTAATTGACATATAGTGTAATATTTATTTTATGCATAGAATCTAATGCTTCAGCACTTACATACCACACAGCAAATGTGATGGGCCAATTCTGAAAAATGCAGCTTATTACATAGAAGCATGGAGGGAGGTAATTTTTGTTTATTTTGAGACACTTCTATCAGACTCCATTAATAATTGCCTATTATAGAAATAAGAGAGACTAGAAGAGAAGGGAAGAGTATTTAGATGGAAAAGTAAGGAATAATAAATCATTAATAATGCCCAGAAAATATTTCTAATAATTTCCTATACTATTAGATTGATTGAACTTTTTAAAAAGCTAGTTACCTAGCTAATGCTCTACAATGGGTGGAGGACTAGTTTGAATTTCCTTGGTCATACAGTTTTCCATCTTTTTGTAACATAAAGTACTGTGCTTCTCTTCAGAGTACATTTTGGGTCCATACTGTTCCTTTACAATAGGACTTCTATAGAAAAGGATAGCCAGTTGATTATTCAGAATTCCAGTCCTAAGCCTACCTATACCGAGTAATAGAAAAACATCTTCCAATCTGTGCCCGGCGTTTTTAATCATCAAGCTGTGATTAGACTGCAGTACAGGAAAGTTTGTCTTAATTTGAAGTATGATCCAGAGCCTACTTTGTGAGACTGCCAACAGGTACTCTTGTAGCTCACCTCTACTTTGGAGAAAATTCACAGATTGGTTGCATAAAAAATTCATGATCTCTGATATCAACTGGACTCTCAATGCTACCGAAAAATCCTTCTATATTTTCCTGGTCACCTCTTTCCTATTATCCACAGCATCTATGTAAAATTTCTTTTTTTAATTTTTAAAATATATTGTTTTTATTTTTAAAAGATTTTATTTAAATTCCAGTTAGTTAACATACAGTGTAATGTTAGTTTCAGATGTACAATACTCAACATTTTATATAACACCTGGTGCTCATCACAAGTGTCCTGCTTGATCCCCATCCTATTCATTTTTTAAAAATGTTTCTTTATTTTTGAGAGAGAAAACATAAGCAGGGGAGGGGCAGAGAGAGAGACAGAAGGAGAGGGACAGTAGATCACAAACAGGCTCCACACTGACAGCAGTGAACCGGATATGGGGCTCAAACTCACAAACCATGAGATCATGACCTGAGCCAAAGTCAAACTTCAAATCTCACCCACCTTCTTCATCACTCTTAACAGATGACCCCACTTTTCTTCTGACAGAGAAAACTAAGACCTATCAAATGCTTGCTTTTTCACTACCTGACATGACCAACAGCTTTGACCTCAAACCATCAT
>NC_043708.1:51040336-51076356 GCF_006229205.1 Suricata suricatta | reverse complement strand
CTTTTATTTTCCTCCTGTGAAATGACACACCTTTTTGTTTTTGACTTGAAGTTGATCATCTCCCTTAGAGAACACTCCTTTCTTACCATCCCAGACACCTTGCATATCAATGATTTCCTTCTTTTGTATTTTTAACTTCTTCCTTTTAATGCTATAACCTTTTGTATTAGTTATCTATTGCTGCGTAAGAGTTTACCAGCTTAAAACAATACATGTTTATTATCTCCCAGTTTTTGTAGATCAGGAATATGGGAGATTTTGGCTCAAAATCTCTCATGAGGTTGCAGTCAAGATGTCAGCCTCGGGAGACAGTCATCTGAATGCTTGATTGGGGTTGGAAAATCTGTTTCAAGATGGCTCACTCACATGACTATTGGCAGGAAGTCTTAGTTTCTTGCTTGCTGTGAGCAGGATGAATGTTCCTTGCCACATGGATCTCTCCATAAAGCTGCTTGAGTGTCTTCACAAGATGACAGCTGGCTTCCTCCAGAGCTAGTGATTCAAGAGAGCAAGGCAGAAGTGACAATGTCTTTTATCATTCACCTCAAGAATCACATGCCATTATTTCTACACTTCCCTATTAATTGCACAGATCTGTACTATTCAGTGTGGTAACGGGGTGGGCAGGATGCCACATAAATACCAGGATGCAGAGATTATTAAGGTTGTCTCTCTGACTGGCTACCATACTTTCCCATAAACTTTGAAACATATTTAATATTCGCCTATCTAAGAAACAAACAAATGCAAACAACTAACCAAAGAAACAGTTACAGCAATACAATCTCCTTGTAGTGTACAACTTCTTCTAATCTTGTCTTATTTTTCTCCTTTTTTTTTTTGCTTTTCTTTACATTTGAAACTCATGAAACTGTTGTCTGTATTCCTTGCTTCTGTTCTCTCCCTTGCACTCATTTATCCTCTTTTGCCATATGGATTCCTTTTGTTTCACTAAACTACTTCTGTCAAGTTTCATCGTTTTGAGTCCAATGGATATTTTTTAGTTCTTTTTATTTTTACTTCACCTATCAGTAATATTTGATACCATGGACCCCGTGTCACACTCAACTCCTTTCTGAAAAATCTGTCCTTCTCTAGGTGGTCTGATATATCACCCTCTATCTTGCTTCTTCTTATCTCCTTTGGCCAATATTTACCATTCTTTAAGTAATCCTCAAAGTATTGTCATTCATCATTTCTCACTGTGCACATCACATTCTCTTGGGTGCTATTCAGCAGTATTGTGACTTTAAGAATGAGTTATGTGTTCACAGTTCGTGGGTTTGGGCCCCACGTCAGGCTCTGTACTGACAGCTCAGAGCCCGAAACCTGCTTCAGATTCTGTATCTCCCTCTCTCTCTGCCCCTCCCTTGCTCACGCTTTGTCTCTCTGTGTCTAAAAAATAAATAAAATGTTAAAAGAAAAAGAATTTGCTGACTCCACATTTCCAGGCCACAATTCTCTCTGAACTCAAACCCAACAGACACTTTATCTCTGCTTGTGTATCATACAGTTGTCTTACACTAAAACTATCTCAAAACCCTACTTAATACCTTCCTTCCAAACTTTCTATTCCTGTTGTGTTTTCAATCTCTGTGAGTGACACTGTATCTACTACTAGGTGGAGAGTTTAGGATGCCCAGCACCATTCTTACATCCTTCCTCTCTCTTCCCTCCATCATCTCATCAACTTGCATGTTATGGTGATTCTAATTTTCAAGGTATTTCTTGGATTTATACATTTATCTCCATTCCCTCTGCCATTTCCATTGTTCAGTCTTCTGTTATTTCCTCCTTGGATTACCACAAAGGCTTAAAAAGTTTTATCCCATGTTTGCTCTTGCCCTCTTTTAATCTACTCTCCACATTCTCTTTCAAAATGCAAATGTGATTTTGCTACTCCCTGCTTAAAACTAGTTTGTTGAATTTATCGGTCGGCAATTGTCACATTTTAGCAATTATGGTTTTATAATATGTTTTAGTACCTACAACCTCATTTTTTCCTTTTGAACAACGTTAGCTATTCTTACATCTTCAAAATGGATACTTCTGTGGAAATAAACCAGTGTAACAAATATTCAACCCATCTTTCCATTACCAACCTTTCAGAGATATATCTATAGGAATAATACCCAGAAAAGGAATATTATTTTTTCTAGCTTGAGTGTTGACTCAAAACCTAGTGGAATCCCTAGTGAGTTAGGTTATCTCTGAGTACTTATTTTCCTTTTAAAGTTTCTTTTTTTATTTTGAGGGAGACAGAGAAAGGGAGAGGGCAGAGAGAGAATCCCGAGAAGGCTCCACACTGTCAGTGCAGAGCCTGATGTGGCTCTCACACTCATGAACCATGAGATCATGCATGACCTGAGCCAAAACCAAGAGTAGGACACTCAAGTTACTGAGGCACCTCAGCCATCAGGCACCCCTCTCTTTTTTATTTTTAAGTTTATTTACTTATTTTGATAGGGAGAGAGAGAATCCCAACCAGGCTCTGCACTGTCTGCACAGAGCCAAACATGGGCTCAATCTCACAAACTGTGAGATCATGACCTGAGCTGAAATCAAGAGTCAGGTGCTTATCTGACTGAGCCCCCCAGGGGCCCCTGAGTACTTCTTTTTCTTAGAATAGGCAGATCAAAGTACATGTCTTTTCCCTCAGGCTTATTCTGGTTTCCCAGTTGACTTTTTAAGAGGGAAGAAGGCAATGGGATATGGGTAAGGAGATTACTTCTTTCCAAGGAAGTGAAACAGTGGGCTCTATCTCATATCTCCAGCATCACTGAAGTTAGACATTCCCAAAAGATTGGAATTTGACCAGTCCATAGCAAGCTCATTCCATCTTAGTGATGCAGTGAGTAGGAACTCTTTAATTTTCTAGCCTTGATAGTGTTTTGTGCATTCTACTACTTTTCTTTGAAGAAACTAGCTTTGGATCTGAGCAAACGTCAAATTAAAAAAATACATTTCTCCGTGGGACTTCATATAGAGTACACTGATTATTGAAGAAGACAATACTATTAACAATATATATGCTGAAAATGTAGGAGTAATTTCTTATGTCTATTTCCAGCTTTTTATAAAAACAAGAGGCTTAACATGAAGAGCAGTGGAGGTGATTCCAGGACCACTGCTCTATATAACTCCATCCAAATAGACTATAAAGTACATTCAAGGGGAGTTGGGGGAAGAGTGTGCCTTTCACACAGAATTCTAAGTACATAGTTCCCTTGGAGTTTTCACATGTAGTGGCCTCAGGTGAACCTTTGAGGGACTAAAGTGGTATGTCCAAATATGTCAACTTTTTGGTGGCTCAACTTGATTCTTTTTTTTTTTTTAATAGTAATATGAAGCTGCCTTCCTTTTAGATTTTTTTTAGATAGTTCAGAGCATGTAAAGGAAAGGTACATTGCTTTTTGCTAGGGCAATTTGTCTTAAATTCTCTTGGCTATATTCTACAGAAAGAGGAGAACAGACAATTTGAGGTTGTAGTTTCTGACAATGGCATTGAATCTTGCACTTTCTATTCAAGACTGAAAGCAGGAATGCATAGCATGAAAGCAGGTAAGAAGATAACATAGTTAACATCCTATATTGGTAGTTCAGGAGCCTACTCAGTGTCCTGGCCTCAAAATTAAAGACCGGGGCACTTTTGTAATCATTCATTACTTCATTCAACAAATATTTATTCATTAACGTTATATGTACTATAAAGAACACAACACATATACTCCTTATCCTGATGAAGTTGTGAATTTAGTAGGAGGTAAAGACAAGAAAATGGGCAATTGAAAAAGTGTAATAAATACAGTTCTGCTGCAAATCCCTTTTCAGATTGCAGACTGCTGATCCTCACATGGTGGAAAGAAGAGAGGGTAACAAGCACCTTCATAACTTTTGTAAGGGCACAAATCTCATTCATGAGGGCTCCACTCTGATGAGCTCACCTAATCCTCCCAATGGCCCCAACTTTAATATCATCACATTGGGGAGTAGGGCTCTAATATTGGGGGGGGGGCTACACAAACATTCAGTCCATAATAAATGCTATGCAAGATAAAATGGAGGAAGTTCCTAGACCTAGATTTGGAGGCCTGGTAGCACAGAAGACTACCTACAGGAAATGATATTCAAGCTGAGATGTGAAGGATGAATTGGAGTCAATAAATCAAAGAGGATATAGATGAATGCTCCTAGAGCAATAATGGAGAGATATTGAACTTAACTCCACTGAAACAAAAGGCAGGAGAGTTTTTTATGTATTGAGGTGAGCTAGTGGAAAAGAACTGGAGAACACTGGGGTAGAAGTTGGTCAGTGTGATTAGGCCATCTGCATTTGCTAATTGGCATTTATCAAAATTAGACTCCTACCCTCACAGAGAAACTGAAAGTTGGGGTACTATCTTTCTTGCTGATTACATTTCAAAAGGATGGCTTTAAAATCGTTGAGAAAGACATTCCTTGGTTATAAAACTGGCAGAGGCTGGGAGATAATTTACCCCCTAAGAGGGAGAGAGATAGAATTTATAATTTGAAGTTTTCTGAAATAAGTGATCTAAGAAAAAGGGAGGTTAGGGGCCTAAATTCAGGAAGAAACCTAAGTTTTAGTCAATCTGAAGGGAATGTCAGCACTATCTAGGTCACACTAAAAATAAAATTAGATATTAATTGTTGCTAATTTTGAGGCTAAATTTTTAATCCTTACAGAGCTGGTGTTGCCTAATTTCTTTAACAGATTATTATTTGTATTTCAAGAAAGAATATTGCAAACCTTTTAGATAGTCAGCTAGGGGTAATATTTCTTTTTATTTTTGTGGTAATATGAAACTGTCTTCTATTTTAGGAGTTACTGTTTTTAGATTTTATGGAAAGTTTTTCTTCTTTCAAGTTAATCTTCCTTATCACTGCCAAGGTAATTTTTCTAAATGAGAAATTTGATGTCACAAGTTTTCTTATGATCCTTTCCCTTTAATTTTAGGATAAAATGAAAACTGTGCAGAGTGAAATAGTCAAATTCTCTCTCTCTCTCTTCTACTTTCTTTTCTAGCTTTTACTTTCTTCTTTTCAGTTTCTTCAACCCTTTAATTTTCAATGACTCATGAAGTTTTTTTCAGCCTCAATTGCTCTTTTCTTTTTTTAAGGTCACTCTTTCTTTTCTTTCAACAGGCATGACTGAAATCTGTCTTGACACCTATCAAGTTGTATTAATTTTCTTTCTCCTCCCCTAGACTCTGAGATCCTTGAAGGCAGGGACTATAATTTTCATCTTTCCCCCCAAGTTAAGTAGAATACCTGACAAGTATTTAATATAAACCTTTTTGTACAAATGAATGAATGAAGGTGGACAATTAATTCCTTTATGACCATGACAGCTGTTGGGTGACTGAGTTATTGTTAATAGAATAAAGGAATTTTTCTGTTAACTATTTACTAGTAACTTCCTAACTTTGTTCTTCCTACTCGTCTAAAAAGAGAAGGCATAAAAACACTTAAACACCCATAGTTAAATTAAAACATCATTGTTTTTCTGGAGAGAGCATCTGGTTTTAAATGGGTTAAGGAAGAAAATATATTGGCAAATCAGGATCTCTACTTTTAGTTAAGGAGTGAATATGAGGTATCATTCCTGAGGTTTTTTTTTTTTTTTAATAGACAAGCGCTCTGTGGATAGAGAAACTTTAGAGAGATTGGAGAGTGTCCAATTCCAATGAAGTAATGTTCCGTCTGTTTAATTAAAAAAACAGATGGATTATCTGGCCTGCTGACGGCTAGAAGCTTTGTGAGGATAACACTTATTTTTACTCAGAAGGAAATGGAAGAGGAAACTTTTATTGAATAGGTTTTGTGTTTTTATCAATCTCCTTATAGTCTCTTCTCGGCATTTTCAAAAAGATGAAAATAGGAATCAGAGAGGGCCACCTAAAAGATGGTTAAAATCTGCCACATTGCTTAGATGACATAAAATCTTAAGTGTCCCATTTCAGAGCTCATTTCCAATTACATCTTATTTTATTTGTGTGTTTTCTTGTGTTTTGTATGTTGACATTATTTCAGGACAACTTACCCATTTTGATTGTGTTTATGGCTTTGGGGAACCAATTTTTCTGGAATTGTTGCTGTGTAAGTAAAAATTACTGTTGTTCTCTAAGGCTTTTACAGAATTCTTACAGATTTCAGTAAGCATGCATTATATATTCATTTGTGAATTAAACTAATACATATTAATATATAGTTCCTGTTCACATTGAACTTACAGTATAGAAGATAGACTTTAGTCAAGTAATCTTATAAATGAATTTAAAATTGTAATCATGATCGATCTCACCAAAGATATGTGCATTAATATCCTGAGGGCACACATCTGAAGGATGAATAGAAATTAATTAGGTAAATGTGAAAATGGTGATGGGAGTGGTGAAAAGTACTGGAAAAGTGTTCAAAGCTGCAGGAGTATTATGTGCAAAGGGCCAGTGGTGGAAAGCATATGTAAAGTTAAAATTACTGGAGGAAGGCCATTGTGGCTGGAGATCAGCAATGGCTCCATGTAAGGTGGCGGAGGGTGGGAGGGACATGATGGAGATGATGCCTAGACCTGATCCTGCAGAGGATTGAAGGCCATGTTCATGATATCAATCTATAACTTAAGAGAAATGGGAAGTCACTACAATATTATAAATGGGAAGGTTGACACACTAGGATCTGCATTTTATGAGATCACTGTGGCTGCTAATAGAGAATGCAAGGGAAGGAATCAAAGCTAGTTAGGAGATGGTAGGAATTTGGACTAAGGTGGATAGGGCTGCCTCATACAGTGATAAGGAAAATACACTGCACAAAAGCTCTGTCCTCCCCTTGCCCATAGATCTTATCTACTCACAGGGAGTGACAGTTGGTAATAGATAAGAAATGTGGATTATGAGACATGGAAAGGTCAAAGATGACTTCTGAGTTATTGACTAAGCTACTGCATAGATGGTGATGTCATTCAGGAAATATGCTTGGATTTATGGATTTGAGAATATTTTTCTATAAATTCATGTATAAGGCTGTATGCCATCTTTAACCAAATAAACTTTCAAGCCCTATCGCCTGGCATTTATCTGGATTACAGTACAGCCTAGCCATAGTAATGACCCTGAGTTCCTGAGAAGTGTAAATACTTTCATGCCTTTGCTAATGCTATTTTCCCTGGCTAGATTTGAATATCTTTCCCCCATTATTCTGACTGAAAAACCACTAAAAACTTAAAGACAACTTAAAACTTCTTTAAACCTTTAGGTTCTAACAAAGGAGACCTAATCTCTGTGGCTTCTTGCTTCCTCCTTCAGCCCAAAGAAGAAAGAATGCACCTCCTTATGTTCCCCCAAAACATTTTGTACATGCTTCTAATACTACTTAACCAGTTACTATTTGATATCTTCCATTAAATTGTGGACACCTTGAGAGTTGTAAATATATGGGTCCTTGTGTTGTATTTTGTAGCCTTTCTAGTTCCTGGGCTTTAGCTCCCATACTTGTATGTGTATGCAGACTGTAGTCAAAACATTAAAGTCATGACACACATGTGAGTCCACTGTGCCTTTCTCAGTAGCAGCAGCCAGTGCTGGTGGTGAGGAAAGTGGACAGCCCAGCCTCGCAGAGCCTGCAGCTGTTGGGAAACATCACTTCTTGCTGAATAGTAGATCTTTTCCATGAATCTGGTATGTTTAAACAAACAAGGAAGTGAACTTTGTATAGTGTTTCAACAATAAAAAAAATTCTTAATTCTGACCTTGTTGCATAATGACCTTTAGCATCAGTGAGGCACTTGAGAAGTTTGGTTCTAATCTGATTCTTGATTTTCTTTTTAAAACTACTTGGAAGCCTCATAAGAGATGAGCCTGCAGTAGTCAGAGATGTCCTTGTATTATATTTCCATATATAGAGAGGCAAGGTGACATTCTGGAGAGGGAGTGAGTTAGACAAAGTTCATTCAAATCCTGGTCTTGTCCATTACTGACTGAGCAGCAGCAGGTAAGTCCCTTTATGTCCCTGGGCCTCAGTTTCCTAAAGCTGGAAATGAGCATTCGCAGTTGAATGAGGATCATAAAATGAGACCTATAGTACCTATCTTACCAATGATCATCATTATTATTCTTTGTGGATTATCATAAGAAAGATAATTGGTATCTATTCCTGAAAATATTATTTTGCTGAATTTTGAGTAGCAGTACAGAGATAAATCATGAACTTTCAACCAGGAAGGATTTGTCTTTGTTTTCTAGCAGATTTTTGGCTTTTCTAAAGTTGAGTGTTTCTCCAAAGTCCTTAGAGTTAAAATTTAAATATCTTGATTTTTCCCCTGATTATAAAAGTAAACTGTGCACATTGCAAAATACCTAACCCGTTATGGAAGCCAAAGGACTTAGAAACTCAGCTGTTAATTTATTGACTTACTCCTATTTAGCGTTGATACATAAGAAGAGAAAAGATGACCTGGAAGGTAAACAGCTGCATATGCATATGCATATCATGAATAAGACTTGTTTCATGTCCTATGGATTAAAATTCTAGAATGTTGAACTCGTGGTTAATGCATTACATAAAAGTAGGGGAGGATACATTTGGATAGAGCCAAATTACTTTGAGGAGAAGGTGCTGAGTTGTGTATGAAAGGAGAAAGAAAAATACTCAGATAAACTAATGAAAATAGTGACTAATGATGATACCATATATGACTGGGAGCAAAGAGTGAAGGAGTGCTTCGTACAGATGATATACCATTTAGGAAGAGGTCAATGATGCTGCTTATGCCCTTAAATTTTTTTTAGTGTTATACTAAGAATAAGTAAGCAACAAAGTAAACTTAGGAAACACTGGTGGTTTGAAGTTCAGGACTGAAATGTAGTCAGGCAACAGCACATGTTATTCAGAATAGAGGTGTTAGAAGTGGAGGAAGAATATTGCTGTGAGCAATTACAAATATGCCCATAAGAAACCCATGAAGAGAAAAGAGCAATATTATAATAGAATTTCACTATTGGTCACATTGTAAGTTTGTATGATCAGATCACAAAACTTCCATAAAGGCAAGCATTGGCAGTGATGGGCATTTTAAGCTATCTAGAACATTCTAAATCTCTAATAAACTAAGAACATTGGGCATGTTCTTGACCTGTTTTACTGATAATTTCAACTAACTGGTTAAGAGATATGCTACTTGAAACTTAATTCTGACTAACAAGAGAAATGTTCGGTGATGAGTAAGGGAGCATATTTCTCAGACAACATGGCAGTCACCTTTTATAGGCTATATATTTTCATGCAGTAATTTATGAAGTAAGTATTAGAATATTAGCTTCACTTTTCAGAGGGTGAAATTTGGTCTCAGAGAAGTTAGATAACTAATTTCCCTGGTTGACTAATGAATAAAATAAGGGATTACAACCCAAGCTTTCTGATTTTAAGCCTCTCGTCTGTGACTCCATGACTACATACTTAATGATAACCAGTGAAAAGAAGACAGGGGATAATAAACAGTCTAGATTTTAGGAAGGCAGACTTTACAAAGTTGAGAAGAAAAAAATAGGCATAATTATATGGCATGAGTTCCTGAAAGAGAAATGAGCTAAAGGTTTAGAATATTATCAAAGAGGCCATTCTTGCCACATGATTACAAATGAGGGAGAAGAGGAAGAAGGACCCAAGGAAATCAGCATGACTATACTGAGAATCTCTAATGAGCTCAGATTTTAAAAACCATGACCGAAGATAGAAAGAAGAGCACATGACAGAGGATGAAGTGAGACTGTCATAGACTTTTAAGAATAGAATCAGAAGTTAAGGCTTATAAAAATATGATGGAGTTAACAAAATTAATAAAAAAAGAGTATAAGGAAGTTAAAGAAGTATATATTCTGCTTAGGACTGATGGAAAAACCACTGGGTGAAAAAGAAAAGAAATAAATCAATCCAATTTTGCTTCCATTTTCTCTGTGGGAAAAAAAAAAGATCTTAAAATTGATAAGGATAAAACAAATATCCTGAAGGAGGAATCTAAGGCTATAAGATAGTGAAGATATTTTAAGAGGACATCGACTGTCTCCAAAATAACCTCTGAGGAGATAAAGAACTGAACTGCTCTTGGTGTCTTGGATTTTTGATTCACCAGCGCCTGTTTCCATGGAGCCAGAAGGACTGATCCAAAAGTGAAAGTGGAGGTACCACTGCAGTAGAAGCGATCAGATGGGTTGGGGTTTGAGGTAAGACTGGATAGTTGATAAATTTAGTCGGAAGCATCAAGCAAAACACAACAACAAAAGATATAAAAGGAAGAGAGGGTAGGAAAGAAATTTGACCCAGCAGTGATAATCATGGGTGCTTAGCATCAGTCTTGTAAATAACTGCACAGGTGAAAGGTTTATTTTGTGATCTTGGAGGCAGGATGGTGAATAGAAAAACAAGCTTAGCTTGAAGAGAGTTAGTAGATGCTGAGATATAGTGAAAACTACAGACCAAAAGAGACCTGGAAAGCGCCTAAAATTGTCAAGACTCAGGGAGATTAGAACATTGGAGCTAATGTGGGACTGATTCAAACAATTCTTTAAGATTGTTTTTAAAGGGCTGATCCTTCTTGACCCAAAGGCAACTTTTAAAAATGTGCTCATAGATTTAAGCACAATTTAAAAATCAATTTGAAATTTACCATTTATAATGTTCATTATTAGAATAAATAATGCCATAAGCAAAATCTCTTTAAAGCATGCATTTCAAATATCAAAGATCTTAAACTGAGATTTTTTATTGCTCAGATGTAAGCAATTTTTCTCTGAAGACCGTATTAAAAAAAGAAATATGTGTCAAAAATAAATTATACTGTTAAATGAAAACATTTGAAGTGATGTATTGATTTCCCCTGTTTTAGAGATTTCTGTGATATGGATTTCTGGATTGTCATAATGGATTTCAAATGTAGCAATATCAAATTATACTTTAATTTCCTTAGATCTTTCTTTCCTGATCTATACAATAAGAGGGATACACTTGAAGAATTCTCTTTCTCTGTGTCTCTCTCTGTCTCTTTCTCTGTCTCTCTCTTTAGCCATCGCATTCTATAGTTTTCTTGGTAGCTCAGAAATCAAGTGAGTTTATCAAAACAAATGAAATACATGTAAATCAAACAGGCAAAGGAAGTCTAGTTACCCTGTGACCTCTTAAAATCACTTGTTGGCAGTTGACAGTCCCCAGGTGAGATTGCGAAACTAAAGAGAATGTCAGGTCACAAAGGAAGAACCCAGAGCCCGTGGGTTAGACAAAGAGTGAGGCTCAAAGAGAAGAGGTCACAAGTGTGTCTGGAGATTAAGGGGTCCAGTTTATCTCAACTTTTACAACATTCAAGAGCTTACTATTTATTTCTTTCCTTTTGTGAGCTACTGCTTTTTCCCTTTGTCAGCTAATTGCAGTGTATGCTATACTAGTTCTTGGCTCTTCAGCTCATAAGTTTAAATTTCCATATTGCTCCTTAGGACCTGAAGTCTCCATTTCCTTTTCTTTCTTCATTTTTGAAACATTTCATTCTAGCATCCTCAAAGTGGTTCCAAGAGCATCTTGTCATCATCACTCGATTCTAAACTTCCTTGAAATAATAACAACAATAACAAAAAATTCCAACTTCTCTCCAGGGGAGTGCAAGAGAACCCCTAAAGTACAGTATGCCTGGTATCAAGAACTGGGAAGTGTCTGAGGTTTCACCCTGTCTACAAACTCCCAAGTTAGGCTGCATGATTTTACCAGTGCTGGCAGGAGACACAGGATTTCTGAGTCAGATACAAAGGTATTGTCACTCAGCACAGCTGTCAGCATGAGCTTCGTGTTCTCCTCAGTTCCCAGTACTCCCCAAGTTCTCCAGGGTTACACAGACCAGGCCCAGGCAGATGCTTCATAGACAGTGTTTAGAAACCCCAGCCTTTTGTAAGGAACTGCAAGCAAACCTGACCAAACTTTGCCCTAGAGGGAGATCAGTTTGTTTTCCTGGACAGCTTGCTGGCTCCATAAGCATCCTTGAAAGGGTAGTCCAGAGCAAAAGCTGTCAGTGACTTTCCTCACAAGACCTGCAAGAGACCATGGAGAATTGTCTCTTACCGCTCAGTTTCAGAGAGTTACTGCACACTGAATAAAGATAATAATGAAAGGCAAAATAAGACAAGCATTCGCTTTCAAGTTTGTTTAATGTCTTTTCCCAGTTTTCCCCCCATTTGTACTCCATTAGTTGAATTTCTTTTTTAAAGAAAATATGTGTGTCTTATATACATGCATAATTTTAAACTAATAGTATATCCTGAATTTTATATTTTGCAGTAATTGCAGGGTCACCCAGTGGAAAAGGTAGAAAATAATATTTCCAGGATGAAATTCCATAACAGTGTCAAGTATAACAATATTCTTATTCCATTTTAAGTTTGGAGCACAGGGGAAAAATGTCCTAGCAGTAAACAAGTTTGCCTTCTCATTTCTATGACATCTTTTATCTTCAGTTTATATTAAAAGGTTAAAAAATTAAGTTTATTTTGAGAGAGCAAGCGAGTGGGGGAGGGGCAGAAAGAGAAGGATAGAGAAAGAATCTCAAGCAGGTTCTACACTGTCAGCACAGAGCCCAGTGCAGGACTTGAAATCACAAACCGTTGAGATCGTGACCTGAGCTGAAACCAAGAGTTGGATGCTTAACCAACTGAGATACCCAGGTGCCGCTATATTAAAAGATTTTAATGCTAAACAGTTCCACATAGAAAACCTTTGTAAGCCTCCACAAATCACTGTGTATTAGAGAAGGGCTATGGAGGTGGTGGTGTTGTACTTAGAAGTCACAGCCTCATGCCAATGTTCCAAACTGATAAAACAGAGAGAATAAAAATATACTTCAAAAGTCTTAGCTTCTGGGAAGAACATTTTGATACCCTTGTTTCTAGGCATACTACTGTCAAATTATACCCTCTCTAATATCTTTCTGTTGGGTATAATTAATGCCCCAGTCAAAATTTATCCCTGGAGATGTTAGTAATTTAAGACACACATATTTGTGCCAAACGTTTAGTTTAATTTTCTTAAGACCATTGCAATTCAGTATACAAGGGAATGTGGACCATCCTGGAAATGATTAAATGTAGAGTCTTTCACTGTCTGTCACACCTAGACCAAATATCTAAGTGATCCATCTGATCAGGCTGTATACACCACATCTACCAATTCCAAGCAGAATTTCAAAAGTTTGTTTTTAATTTTATGAAAGGGAATATACATTTATACGTATACATATAATATACATGTATATTCCCAATAAAACAAAATCTGGAACCTCTGGACACATGTAAACCATTGATTTTCAATATGATCTCAGAGATTTGGAGAAAAGTTTGGTGGCTTCATTTTAATACAGAGTTACGGATAAAACGTTAACTCGGAAACTTCATTTGCCCTTAGCCACCCTTCAGAAAAGGCCAGTAAAATGGCTTAGCTTCAGTTGTGCTCCCTCCATTGTTCAAAACCTTTGGCATTCATTCAGTGCACCTTTTGGGACTCTGTATCTCTGAACACTTATAGATTTCTCCCACTTGTCTCTGAGGGCAGTGTTACTTGAAGATCAGGAAATTTCCCTTGCCACAGCTAGCTTCCCTCTTCTCCTATTCCTCCTTGACTCCTCCTTGGACCCAGAACTTGGGAATCAGCCTTCAAGTAATCAGCCTTAAGTTCTTGACTTGCTTTCTAATAGGAGTGACATCACTTTTTCCTGGCATGGTGATTCAACAACCCTGGACCCTGGCCAGCTGTGTATTTGGAAGCCCCTGGGGACCTCATCTGGAGCTCCACTCCAGTCATCCCAGTGTCTGCACTATTCTTAGTCACCCTCTCCCATGAGCAGAAAGAGGAGGGGAAGTTCCTTTTCATTTTGTCCTTCCTGGTCTCCTTGGGGTTTGGCAGAGTTCCTCCTTCCGCAGGTAGTTGTTGCTTTTTCACGTCTGCTGTCAAATTGCTGTGGGTTAAGAGTGCACAGAGATGATCTGTCCCAGCTTCATTACTTTCAACTTTCTACATTTGTTTCAATTCTCCAGATATCCAGGCTCAGACCATGACCAAACCTTTAGAAGGACTGGTTCTCTGTCTTGCAAGCCTTTATCTTTTTGGCCAGCACAATGGGCAAGCCTTGCAAAAGGAATTCTGTGCCTTGGATACCTGGATGCCTGGCCTTTCTTCTTTCCTTGCCCTGGGGAAAACTCTTCCAGTTTCATCATTTGAACTTCTTCCCCCACGAGTTTTCTTGGGAACCTGAGAAGATTCTCTCTCCTATCTTACCACCTCCTTACCCTTACTGATTTTTCAAGTCGGTCAGATACAGATGAGCCTGTATTTAGTATCATCTTTTTGGGAAACTCCATCCCAGAGAATATGCCAAGTACTGGTCTAGTCCTTTGCCATCCTCTTCAGTGCCAGTCAGTGAGCTGTGTTACTTGTACTACAGAGAGTGACTCAAGCCACCTATCCTCCCTGGAGGGGGTTGGAGGATGGAAGAAGAGGCTGAACAATCCAAGAATTTACCTGCCTAAATGCAGAATCTTTACATAGATGTAAGCCAGTAAGCAGTCATCTTTCTCTAGGCCAGGATTCCAGGTACTTGGTGGGTTTTTTTTTTTTTTTTCTTTTTTCTATTCAGTAATGCCAACAGGGGGACTAAGAATGACAATCTGGGCTCTAGCTACATGATTCATTACTCAACTTTGCCTTATCCAGAGTTAGAAGAAGTAGGGTCATCAGTAGAATCGATAGAGCCTTTGCAAGAGTAGAAAAAGATTTCTTTTTCCTAGGCTGATGCTTCCTTATGCAGCTCTGTACTCAGCCTGGCAAGTGGACTTCAGCTTCCACATAGGCACTTGGTTACACATGCATGGGCAGGGCCAATTTAAGCTATAAGAATGGAGAGACTCAGTTAATTTTCTGCTGCATTATTACAGTAATGACATGATGTAATGTAGTGGTGAGTTTATTTTAGAGGCAGAATTTATTTTAATAGTTTTACAAATGACTCCAGTCTCATATTTATGGAGTCATTAAACATCTGAAGTAATCACCTAAATTTTTCAGTTGTACCTCATCGAATTTTATGAAGGAGATATGATTTAGTATGTTCACAAATTTGGGATTCATGAGGGCTCAGGACACATCGTTGGGTATAACAAAGGCCTATATTTTCAAACCATTTGGTGATTCTGTATTCTTTTTCCTTCATTGCAAGGCTACTTTACACAACATAGGATGGGGATGTTTTAATATTGCTTTATTTGAAAGATTATAGATCTTCTTTTTCCACATCCAAAATATTTAGAGAGACCTAATTTGTACATATAGGTGGTGAAGCCATGAGGCATAGCAAGATCATGAAAATTAAATGTGTAGTCATAAAACAAAATTGTTAATATAGAGAACACTGATATGATTAAGTGATGTTATGACATTTTATACAATATGAAAACTTTTTACATCTGATAATTGTTCAGTGAGGATAATAAATCATAGGGTGTTCAAGGTACATGACTTCTGAATATCGTTGGGAAAACTTCCAAAGCATATGGCTATCTAACATAAAGCAAAACTGTTTATTGAAGAAATATGTTGATATACTTGAAGGTTTGTTTCAAGGAATTATGTGTATACTAAAAACAACAACAACAAAAAAGAAAGCAATTATCCCGAAGGTCATTTGGCCTCTTTAAACAATATACATGGTAATAATTGAATAATTAAGGAATTTAATGCAGGTGAGTTGTAAACTAATTTAGCTATGAGCACCAACATCTTGTACCATGATTATGGGAAATGGTTTTTAAATTAAGCACTTTTTGATAGCTCCAACTGCCTTTGTAATTCATTATTCTTCACTCTTTTCATTTTTTTAATCTTTAAAAGCAGGCTGCAAGCTGGGATGCCATAAAACTTCACTTTTAATTAGTCTATAATGGTAAGGGTCACATTTCAATATCTGCAGTATAAAAGCAGTGTACCTCAGGAGCTTGGGTTTAATGTTTCACCAGCGTAGCATGGGGTAATGTTTTTATTTTAAATAAAGGATCAGAATTAACTTTTTAAAAAAGTGCTATATTCTTGGCTATGAATATATACTAATTGATGAGGTGAGAGAGAATACTTTATTGTGATTAAGAGCTAGAGATGCAGCCAGCTCAAATTAGTTTTTTTAGTAGTTCAGGTATATTCATAGCTGTGATCAATAATGAACAAAAATATAATGGGAGGCATTATTCTTGTCCTGACCACTGTGTCTCAGCTGCCACTGTATTCTTAACAATGGAATGTATTATTAGCAGCAGGGCACATGGCACAGGCAAGGGGAGGGGCAAAGGTTGTGACATAACAGATTTACTGCATGTATTGAAAGAGGGTTTGAGAAGCATCTAGGAGCAATGGTACAAAAGGGCAAAGCAACAGAAGAGAAATAGTCTGGGAAGCGTAGCAGCCTTGGGCATGTGTTTACCATTTCATTATTTATTTTCCTGGATGTATGCAGGATTGCTATTTGCTAGGAGAAGTATTAACAATAGGGATTTCTTTCAGTGATTCAAAGATGAATAAATCTTTTCTATCTGCTGAGCTATAGTGGTTAGTGCTCTGTCATGCAAGGGGCTGATGAACAATCCTCTTCTCATACATCTACTTTATGGAAGAGATAGGCTTTTAAAAATCAACTAAAGGTCTAACATCAGAGATGAGCAATTCTGGAAGCTTTTTGGAGGGGAGGGGAATGTAATCAAGTCTAAATAACTCATCAAGCCTTAAAAGGTAAATATTTACAAGCAGAAATAATTCTGACAAAGTATCAACATTACTCTAAGAAGTGGTTTTAGGTCCCTGGAAAGAACTGAGAACCCGAGTGTCAAGAGACATGGAGAGTTCTGGGTGTAACTCTGGCTAGCTGATGACACTGGGCAAGTTGTACAGTACCTCTAACTTAAAGTTTTTGTTTGTTTGTTTGTTTTTTACCTGAAAAATAAGGAAGTTGGCTGTGTTCTTGGATTTAAAAGTGTTCTATGGAGCTCCAGGATTCTTAGAGGTGCCTCATTGTTCCATTTGAAAGTTGAATGTCAGGGCTGCTAGACAACTGCCCTCCACTGAGCTTGCTGCTTACCCAGATTTTCAGTTTTTATCTGTTGTATGTGTGAAGTCTGGCTAAAGATATTTGAAAAGCACTGAGTTAAGATTAAAAATAAAATAAATTCCCTGATGATGAGTGATGCTGAACATCGTTTCATGTGCCTGTTGGCCATCTGGATGTCCTCTTTGGAGAAGTGTCTGTGCATGTCTTCTGCCCATTTCTTTACTGGATTATTCATTTTTCAGGTGTGGAGTTTGGTGAGTTCTTAAAGATTTTGGATACTAGCCCTTTATCTGATATGTCATTTGCAACTATCTTTTTCCATTCTGTCGGTTGCCTATTACTTTTCTTGATTGTTTCCTTTGCAGTGCAGAAGCTTTTTATCTTGATGAAGTCCCAATAGTTCATTTTTGCTTTCATTTCCCTTGCCTTTGGGGATGTGTTGAGTAGGAAATTGCTCGGGTTGAGGTCAAGGAGGCTGTTTCCTACTTTCTCCTCGAAGGTTTTGATGGTTTCCTGTCTCACATTCAGGTCCTTCAGCCATTTTTAGGGAAATACAAATCAAAACCACACTGAGATACCACCTCACGCCAGTCAGAGTGGCTAAAATGAACAAATCAAGAGACTATAGATGCTCGCGAGGGCGTGGAGAGATGGCCACCCTCTTACACTGTTGCTGGGAATGTAAACTGGTGCAGCCGCTCTGGAAAACAGTGTGGAGGTTCCTCAAAAGGCTATCCATAGAACTCCCCTATGACCCAGCAATAGCACTGCTAGGGATTTACCCAAGGGATCCAGAAATGCTGATGCATAGGGGCACATGTACCCCAATGCTCATAGCAGCACTGTCAACAATAGCCAAAACATGGAAAGAGCCTAAATGTCCCTCACCTGATGAATGGATCAACAAGATGTAGTATATATATATACAATGGAGTATTACATGGCAATGAGAAAGAATGAAATATGGCCATTTGTAGCAAAGTGGATAGTCCTCAAGGGTGTCATGCTAAGCGAAATAAGTCAGGTGGAGAAGGAAAGATACCGTAGGTTTTCACTCATAGGTCTAACAGGAGAAGAGGAGAAACCTAATGTAGGACCATGGGGAGTGGAAGGGGGAAAGAGAGTTGGGGAGAGAGAGGGACGCAAAACCTGAGAGACTATTGAATACTGAAAATGAACCAAGGGTTGAAGGGGGAGGGGGAGGGGGAAGGGGGTGGTAATGGAAGAGGGCACTTGTGGGGAAGAGCACTGGGTATTATATGGAAACCAATCTGACAATAAATTATTAAAAAAAAGAAACTTAAAAAATAAATTTTTTAATTAAAAAAATTCAAAATTCCTGAAATGGTATTTCCCTGGAGATAATTCACTTTATCTCTTTGTCTTTTTACTCTCTAGCATATATCAGGCACTTCGTATATATATTTATTATATCAACACAGTAACTGTAATGTGCAAGTGGGAAGGGAATGCAAAAACAAAAAGTACCATACTTTTGTTTGATAAACCTGGGTGTCAATTCACTATAGCTTTTGATAACCAGTAGTGAAGAGCAATGTGGACTGTTTGATACACAACAGATTGCTGGATTTGTGTACATAATCAGAAGTTCAGTCTAAGAATATAACCTGTATTATTATAAAGTCCAAGAAACTTAGAAAAACTGGGACATTTGGAACATAGTAGAAAAGTAACTCAGTTTGATTAGAAAACATAATGTAAAGAATAAAGCTAGTTTGCAGTTTCTTTCAAATAGGATTGACTACTACTTTCCTTTATGCAGTTTATAAATACACAAAGCATTTTCTTTGCATGGAAATATGTATTCTATGATTTCTTCTAAACAGAGAGAAGGTTTACAACTTAGCTCCTCCATTAAATAATGTTTTGTGTATATATTGCAAAAACAAAAGTAAAGCAAGAATAACTCCAACAGATGCTTAAAGGTATAAGATTAAAAACACATGAAAATGTGATTCATGGCTGTTCTTCTGTGGACCTGAATGAATACTCCCAAATCACAGCTAGAAAATTTTTGGAGTAAATTGACTTAACTTAGGGTAAATTAATAGTAGTCTCTAACTGGAACGGAATAGATGAACAAGAAAAAAAAATAGTTGACAGGACCCCACTAATGTAAACAGCTTTTAAGTAACTAATGAGATATTCTACTGCCCAGAGGAATTACCCAGCCTATGGTAAGGTGAAGTCAACTTCAGTTGACAGGAGGTTTGTTTTAAAAGTGAAATGAGAAAAAAGATCTTAGATTACAAATGATATGGGAAGATCTGTTATCAACAGGTGAAACATTAGAAAATAGCAGCAAACTTATTTCCCCAACACAATTGATAAGAGGAAGAAAGAAAGCAATATAAAGTACTCTGGTTAAGCAGTTACTTTCCTTTATCCTTACTAACAGGGCTTATCAAGATGGTTCTGGAAATTGAATGAATGTAAAAGTGAATCATGATAGACATTGGTGAAATATTTTATTTCTTTTTCTCTTGGTTCATTGTTTCTTGCTTGGTTTTCATGGGAAGTTTATAGTCATTTTCATTCTTTAGGTGTAGGTCCTGACTTGCCTAGTCATGAGATTGGACAAACAGTTCCAGGAGAAAGGAGGTAAAGTTTATGCTTCTTCTTTCTCTCTCAGTCTCAATCTCTTTCTCTTTCTTCAGCATATCAACATATCAGTGGCAGTGAATTATGAATGGACTCTCTGGTTTTGAGCTTGACTCTTAAATTACCAGTGTGACTATGATATGATGATGGTTATTGCTATATTTGAGACAGCCACACATTGTGCAGCTTTAATGAGCTCATTTCTAAGATGGTCTTATATCATAGTAACAGGGTAAAAAAAGAATAGGTTTAGTTACTCCCAAACAACTCTAATCTTGACAATTTTTAATTTTTATTACCTTTAACAGTTATTGGAAGGAAAATATTGTTTTTCTGACTTGATTGGCTTATATAACTCAGTTCTAATGAATAATAATACAGTATCATTTACCAATTTTTATTTTTTTTGTCCTATATAAGGGCATGGATAGATCTGGTTGATATCTAGCATTATATCCCAGAAAAAAGGAGAATGAAGAAACTAATAAACATACTCCTTAACCTAGACATGTTGCTTCTGCTTTAATTCATGTTTTAAAGACTAGGAAGGTGAGTTGGAGGTGACTTTAGCATCAGGACCAAATTCAGAAGGAAGTTATTAAGATGGCATAATTGTCCAGTTAACTGTTGAAGAGAAATGGCTAGTGTAGGAAGTACCAATAATTATTAGCAAATCCTGTTCAGAATTCAGTGTTTTCTTTCCCCTGTAAACTTATCTGTGATAGAAAAAATCATGATTGTAATTTCAGGGTTAGGCATATCAAAACCTATTTAAATTGTAAAGTACTTTATTTTCAATATTAGTGTTTTACAAGGTCCCTGACATTCTTACCATTCATGAAACTCTCAGATTGCTGAAGAGATATATATGGATATTTGAGGACCTAGGTGAGATTGTGAGGGACATAGGGAAACAACAATCTAGTATTTGCAGTAGAAGAAAAAAGACATTGGTTTTTGACCGCTGGTAGCTTCCACAGCAATTTATAAGAGGGATTTTGTGAGACTGAGAAGGACAAGGTTATGGCACTTGTTCATATTATGGATTTTCAGGCACGTAGTCTTAGAAGTAAAAAATTTTATAGATATGAAATTATTTCCTTATGTGATAAGTGTAAATCAAGACATAAAATACAAGTGATAAACCTTGGTTTGTCAGGGACTGTTGTCATTTATGCCTGATGTCCTGGCTTAATTATAGTAAGACCCTCCAAGATGGCACCCAATGATTCTTGCCTCCCAGTGTTCACACTCTACCACATTACACCAGGGTTGGTCTGTTTGACCAGTAGAATGAAGCAAAAGTGATTATATATCATGTCTGAGATTAGATTATAAAAGGCACTGTGATTCAATCTATCTTCTCTCTCTCTCTCTCTCTCTCTCTCTCTCTCTCTCTCTCTCTCTCTGTCATTCTCTCTGTGTCTCTGTCTGTCTTTCTTTCCTTCTCTTTCTGGTCATTCACCCTTGGGGAAGCCTGATACCTTGCCAGGAGCAGCCTTCATGGAAAGGCTTATGTGAGGAAGTGACCCAGCCCAATCAAGCCATAAGTAGACTATAGTCTGGGCTTATATCTTGAACTGCAACTTCATAATAGACTCTGACATAGAACCACCCAGTTAAGCCTCTCTTGAATTCATGACCCTGAGAAAGTGAGATAACGAGTATTTGTTGTTTTATGCTGCTAAATTTTGGGACAATGTGTTATGCAGCAAAATATAATGAATAGAATACCCCCTCTACTTCCAAAAGTGTTTTGATTTGGCTGAAAAATTAGAAAGTCACCTTATATAAAGCTGATATACTAACACAAGTCTAATTCATGAATTTATTAAGGATTTTTCTTTTCTATTGAGAGCTGGAGCTTTCACTATGACATTAATATTCAGATACTTATGAAGGTTACTAGAATAAAAACATTTGATAGTGCCAGAAGTCTAAACCTGTAGATTCAGAATCATGAAAGAACAGTATAGGAGAATAGACTGGAATATTAGATTTGGAATCCCATTTCTCTGGATTTGAATTCTGACTGTATCATTAACTGGTTTTGTAAAGTTATTTAGCTTTTCTCTGCCTCAGTTTTACATTAAAAAAAAATGAGGATAGTGGGGCACCTGGATTGTTTAGTTGGTTAAGTGACTGACTTTTGATTTTGACTGAGGCCAGGTAATGATTTCATGGTTTCATGGGTTTGAGCCCCATATTAGGCTCTGTGAGGATCATGAGTGGAGTCTCCTTAGAATTCTCCTCTCTCTGCCCCTTCCCTGCTTGCGCTCTCTCTGTCTTTCTCAAAATAACAACAACAAAAAATGATGATAGTAATATACCTTTTGTAGAATTTTGTTTTTGGGGATTAAATATGTGTAAAACTCTTATAGTGGTGGTTGGTACATGAAACTATTCAATAAGAGTTACTTATTATTTTTGCAATAAGGAATTAAGTTGATGGTTTTCCTCTGTTCCATTTATTCCCCGAAGATATTACCTTTCCAGTGGTGTTCTTTATGATTCATTTCTTAAATAGTTGTATGTTCTTACTGTGTGCTACAGGCATTAAATAAAAATATGTTATCCTTTAAAAACTTACAAAGTAGTTGAGAAGTTTTCTGTATGTCTTTAAAAATATTATTTGTCTTATATAACATATCAGTAAATGTGAATACATGTGTACAAATAGATTATATATGTGTATACCAGCTATAAAAATTATTCAACTCAAGGACTAGATGATAAGGTACAGGTTA
This sequence comes from Suricata suricatta, assembly GCF_006229205.1. NCBI lineage: Eukaryota > Metazoa > Chordata > Mammalia > Carnivora > Herpestidae > Suricata > Suricata suricatta. Next base: position 51,053,853 of record NC_043708.1, on the reverse strand, counting down.
TATATAACAGAAAATGAGAATGAATCAAAAAAAAAGAAAAACTCAGATGTAGAACTAGAATAGGACACCTTTCTGAATATGGGAAAGCACTTTGAAAGAAATGTAGGAACTGGAAGATCTCAGTGAAGGGGGGCTTCAAACCTAATGAGATGTCTACCTTATTGACTTTATTAATCTTGTTGACTGCTATATTCCTAGTCTCTTGGATGTGCCTGGCACATGGTGAGTATTCAGCAAATATTTGTCAAATGAATTTGAGAAAAACTATTAAGGAGTAGAAAAACAAAACAGCGAGGAGCAATGAGAATTGGCACAGTTGGAAAGGACAGCAAAGGACTGGCTGGTGGCTAATTTGGTGAGAAGAAGACATGTTTTGGTGGCATGGATTTGAAGTTTAGTTGAGTCAACATAGGAGTCTTCAATATTGTGCTGATGGTTTAAGCCATGAGGAGACAGGTGATCGCTCTATGAAAGTGAATTTGAAGAGAAATTCTGCCTCAAAGTACTGAGGTCTGCATGGGTGTGAGGTAGAGAATGAGGTGCACAGGTATATAAGTGAGGGGAAAAACAAGCTAGAAGAGCTAGTTTAAGAACCATTAGAGGAGGTTAGAGGTCTGTAGGAGATAGTGTTAGAAAAGAGATGGTGGCCAACAATATCAAGTACTACAGAGAATCTCTGTTTGAGAATTAAAAATGGATCTTAGATGCCAGGTTCACTATAGAAGGAAGATTTTAAGGAGCTCGAGGGCACTGAGAAATGAAGATGGCATTTATAATCAGAAATTTGAGGAGTTTGTGAAATGAACAAAATAAATAGAATCATAATTAGAAAAAGCAGCAGAGCTAGTCTTTTTTTTTTTAATGTTTTATTTATTCTTGAGACAGAGAGAGACAGAACTTGAGGCAGGGAAGGGCAGAGAGAGAGGGAGACACAGAATCTGAAGGAGGCTCCAGGGTCTGAGCTGTCAGCACAGACCCCTGACAGAGCCTGACATGGGGCTGGAGCCCATTAACCATGAGATCATGACCAGAGCTGCAGTTGAAGTTGGACGCTTAACCGACTGAGCCACCCAGGCGCCCCACAGAGCTAGTCTTAAAAATTGAGACTCTGAGTGTTGGAAGATGAAAAAAAAAGTGTTAAAAGAGATTTATTGAATACTATACAATTATACTGCTAGACTTTATTTTGAAGTTTGTCCCTTACATCCAGTATTGTATAGGGATTGCAGTGCCTGTAATTTACTTTAAAATAGTTCAGTACAAACAGTATGAGGTACATGGTATGTTTAAGTTAACATTTTATAGCTAAGGGGCTGTTAGTGAACATTAGAAGGGCCCTAATCAGAATTTACATTCCAGGGGTTGTTGGTTACTCTCTGAAGTAACTTAATGAGGAATGTATACTCCAAAGGTTGCTATAGCAAACCACTCAAATATCACCATCTAAGTCAGCACCAAAATGTTCATTAGTTAACAAAAGGGATCTTAGAAATAATTATCCCCTGCTGAAATGAGTGGTGCTCAGGAACTGTTGAGGACTAGAACTGTACATTTACGTCTTTCTTGAGAAAACCAAGTGGTAAGAATTTGGGTAAAAAACTCACTTATACAAAATAGTGCTGACAGTGGCCTAGATCTGGAGTTCCAAGAACTCCAAGAACCTTAGGGTTGGCTGGTATTACCTTCAGGATATTATTGTGTACACTTTGAATTGAACCTTTTATGTGTTGTGGTCATCTAGATACCTTATAGGACAGGGGAGTATGAACTTTACCAAGCTTACAAAATAATCTTATATGACTATTTGAGGAATGATGGCTAGTGCGTGTTTTTAGATATAGCAGAATTTGTTTTGAATCTTGCTTTCATTGTAACATACCACCGCTAGTCAGATTGTGGAGGAGTAATCATAGCACTTACTCCTACCTATAGTGTGGTATAATGAGGGGATATACATGTATAGACAAATAAGGCTGGGGTGGCTGTTAAGAATAAGGTAAAAATGAAAAATTTCCCAATTTCTAGCATTTTCTAAAAGTTTGCTAGTTTGCTTTGTAGTTTTCATGTTAATTCTATTTATTTCCTATGGCCCTTCTCAATTATGTGGTAGAGTGCTTTAATGACCCTAATTCTTTACCTCTACTTGTCAGCCACATCACTCCTTCCATTTTTTCCTTTCTGTTGAATCTGTGATTGGACATATTTCTTGCTTTAATCAATAGAACACTAGAAATCATGATATAAGCAAAACTTGAAACAGTGCTTGTGTGACTTCTGTTGTTCTCTAATAATCCTGCTACCAGCACATGAAGGACATGGGACATGTCCAGCCTAGCCTGCTAGTTCTAGGGAGAGGATGAGATACACTTAGAATGGACGTGCATAGTTAAGCTGCCCTAGATGAAGCCATCCTAGAACAGAGTCTATATACAACTTCCAGTGGCATAAGTCATGCACAGGAGGTACATAGGTGAGCCCAGTTGAGTTAAGCTGACCTCTAGTTGACTCACAGACATGTGAACTATACTAATAAATAACTTGTTTTAAGCCATCGAATTATGTTGTGGTTTGTTACCCAGCAATAGCTAACTGATATAAGTATGATAATGTCCATTTATGTCCTTTACTAGCTAGTAAAATATATAAATTAACTTTCCCTTATATCTTGTATTATATAGGAATTATTTTATTAACATAAGGTATTTTGTTATATGTTTTTTTGCAGAAAGGGGGAGACATTTATTTAGCATGGATCTTTATTTTCTTCAAAATGATACTTCTTTACAAGGTAGATAGTCCAATAAATAAACCTCTCAAGGTCATCTACTCACAAGGATCCACTTCTGCACATTTTCCCTTTTTGGACAAGATGAAAAGTCAGTCCCTAGAAGTTTAATTATAAGACATTTCAGAGGTATAAATTGTGCATTTTATTAACAAGGGCAGAAGTAGAATGGATTTTTCAGCTGTCATAGACCTTGTGCTAAAAAAAAAAACCATGTTGCAGATTTTTACTTGGGATTATACTGTTTTAACTTTCCTCGAATGATTAATGACAACTTATCAACACTCTAAAGATCATGTGTCTGTGTATTCACTTCTTATCCTAGTTAATTAATTTGTGTCTTTTTTATTGACATCAAAAATTTTTACATTACTAAGAGCTGAACTACATCATCAATTAATCTTAACATGGAAAAGCAATGTAGGGGGGAAAAATCTAATGGCCAGCCAATGTATTCTCTGAGACCATTTTATTTTCCATGAATAAAGGCCTCCTTTGGTATTCTTTTTAAAGCTATCTTAAACACATATCAACCATGTAAAATTAAACTCATTATTTCTCTCTGTAAGAAGAAAAAATAATTCAAATGATGAATTCCGTATCTATAATGAAATACACAGACTTTAGAGAAGAGGTAATTTGTATTTAAATTACTTGACTCATCAAAATTATATATAATTTATAAGTGCTTCACTAGCTAGAGTTATTTAAGTTTATTAAGGGGAAGAATTTGGTGGAATGAGGGTTTTATTTCCTTGTAAAGTTTCCCTTTATCTTTGTTTTTCAATATTGATAACTTCTGAAGGTTTCATGTGATCATCTGCCAATTTTGTCCTAAGTTTGGCATACTTCTTTCTCTCTGAAGTTAGAGTTTGTTTTTGGAGCAATTCTTTAAGGCAGTAGTTTTAGTAGGGTAATGCTTTGGTCCCTGACTGGTTTCGGTTGCTTGTGATGATATGACTTTCTGTCCCTGACTAATTTTGGTTGCTTGTGATATGACTTTATCCTAAAACAAGGGGAAAATAAGTAAGTCCAAGGGTTTGAATTGCATATTGCTGACACACTTATGGAGAACCTGGGGGTATGAGTCATGCCTGATTTTCTGAGTGCTTATGGACCTAATAAATTAGGTTTGAGGGTAAATAAGACGGAAGAAGAAGTCTGAGTAGTCCACCGCAGTGCCATCATTGGCATCTGTTTGAAGATCATACAGGGGTTTGAAGAAAGTGTTTGGTTCTCATTCTCTTCACCCCATAGAAACTGAGATACATCAGTACAACTTATGTACCAGTTTTACAAGTTTTGTGGCAAGTGATTGTGATTGAGCCTACTTTTGATTAAAGATGGAAACCTTTGTCCTATCCACTTTAGATAATAGCAGCATACCAAATTTTACATAATTTGCATTGGATGTTGGAACATGAACTTTATTATTTAAAAAAAATTCAGAGTTTTGACATTCCATATACATTCATATTTACTTCTACTTTATATTTTCTAGTCATTAGCAATGAAGAAATAAATTTTTAAATGATATGACTTAAATATGATTTTGACAAAAATGGGTCATTAGTGGGTTTTCTAAGAGGCAAATCACCTGTGGAAATAGGAAGAATGGAATGTCATTTGTTGATGAAAGAAACACTGTCTCTGGGATAAGATATGTATTTTGAGTGAGAAATTGATATCACTGCTTGAATGAGGACGCTCAACTGGAAATGTCTTGTATATGATGTGACATAATGCATAATCATTTATTACAGTTGTTGACGTTGTTTGTGTGTAGGTAACGGTGTTCATTTGAGGAACATCCCACTTATGAGGTTTATATAATACAACATGTAATAAACTTGGTGATCTAGAGTTTAAAATTTTTTTTAATGTTTTATTTATTTTTGATACAGAGAGAGACAGAGCATGAGAGGGGGAGGGGCAGAGAGAGAAGGAGACACAGAACCGGAAGCAGGCTCCAGGCTCTGAGCTAGCTGTCAGCACAGAGCCTGATGCGGGTCTCAAACCCATGAACGTGAGATCTGACCTGAGCCGAAGTCGGAGGCTTAACCGACTGAGCCACCCAGGCGCCCCCAGAGTTTTAAAAATCATTAATCATAGTGAATTAAGACAGTTAATCAAGGCTTTTGACACTAACTAAAGATTGTCCCTGAGGATTTCTACCTTGAAAACCTTTAGAAAATGATGGTTTTTGCTTTCTACTTGATTGCCTCAGTAAGCCAATTCATTTTTCTGCAGAAGCAGCTCAAGGTCAATGATATGACTATGTCAGCTTTAAGTGATGTTCTCCCACACACATGTAAGCTAGAGTTTCATTGTTATGACTGATGCTGAGAGTGGTACTGTAAAGAAGAAGCCATGAAATTTTCTCTTGGGAGGCTAAGTAAAAGGAAGGACCAGTAATATTGCACATTTCAATTTGTCTTCAAGTGAAATTATTTAACTGAATATTTATACCTCTAGATGCAATTATATTTTTTACAGTAAATGGTATTACTCTATAATAAGAATATGCAAAGGGATTAGGTGAGGCTGTGGTATATTCCCTAGTGGAAAAAAATAAAAGAAAATATCTAATTGGGTTAATATCTATAAATTTTATAATTTCTATAATTAGTTTCAGATAGAATTTCTTAATCAGTTTTTCTCCTTTGATTCTATTGGGCTCTCCATGGTAGTAAATTATTTCAGTGCTGAGTCACGGACACTGGGTTCTTAAAGTCCTGGTAGAGGCAAATGTCTCATTAATGCTTATCTGTGAAACATCTGTGATGAGCTTGTATATCCCACCAATTTGCAGAGCTGATCTGAAGTTTAAGAGCCGTTCTGGAGTAAGGCAGACTGGGAATGAAAAGTCTGCCAGAATAAGGTGATCACATCTGTGTTTTCAGAAAGTGACCTCATTACCCCAGAATTTAATGTTGAATTTCTTAAGGCTTAACTATATAAACTCTTCCAATATATTATCCTCTACAATTTGAAAGTGAGTTGTAAGATTGAGTCAACTGTCAGGAGAATTCAGACTCCTTAAATCCACTTTGCTTGGACATACTGGAATTTAGATAATCCTGAGATTTGTCCCAATTCTTTACTTAGTTTTGTAGAGACATTCTTGTCTCTGATGCAAAAATGACACATTCTTCTTTCACAATCTGTTTTTTTTAAGGAAAAAAGAATGCTTTGAATTTGTGGCAAAAAATTATATTGAAAAGGAAATTTACTATAGCCATTTTTTGGGGGGTCACCTGGTTGGCTCAGTCGGTTAAGTGTCTGACTTCGGTTCAGGTCATGATCTTGCATTCATGGGTTTGAGCCCTGCATCAGGCTCTGTGCTGACAGCTCAGAGCTGGATCCTGCTTTGGATTCTGTGTCTCCATCTCTTTCTGCCCCTCCCCTGCTCCTACTCTGTCTCTCAAAAAAAAAAAAAAGTAAAAAAAAATTTTTTTAAATAGCCATTTTCTTCCAGCAATACATGTCAGGCCTAGAGTTTATTACCAAGAATACATTTTGAATGGCAAAGTAATAAAGGGGAAAAAAAGATTATTGGAAGTAGGTGACATTAAAAAGAGTGATATGTTGCTTTCATGTCTCTTTTCTAAGAATGATGGGTAAAAGAAAATTATGTCATTTTAAAAATGAGTTTGAAGCATTAAGTTGAAAAATAAAAGCAAAGCATTGCTATTACAATACCAGATGATACTGCTCTGAAGAATTAGAATTACCTATGAAGTACTTTTTCAGCCATTAACTTGTATAATTTCCAACATATTTTTCTGCCTTTCTCACTGTATCTCACCATACCTTGTGCATAATACTAATGCTAAATTTTACTCATATATCAATGATAAGGATAACAAGTGTTAAGAACTACTTGAAACAAATTAATAAACAGGTAAATAGAAGGAAGGGTACCTGGGTGTCTTAGTCAGTTGAATGTCTGACTCTTGATTTTGGCTCAGGTCATGATCTCACAGTTAATGGGTTTAAACCCATTCTTTGCTTCCCTCTCTCTTTCCCCCTCCACTGCTCTCTTTCTCTCAAAATAAATAAATAAACTTTATTATTATTTTTTATCACATAGTTTAAACCTAAAAATTTTTTATTTAAATCCAAGCTAATTAATATACAGTGTAGTAATGGTTTTCAGGAGTAGAATTTACATACATCACTTACATGTAACACTGAGTGTGCATTCCTTCTTAATGCCCATCACTCATTTAGCCCATCCTCCCATATAGCACCACTCCAAAAACCCTCAGTTTGTTCTCTGTATTTAAGAGTCTTTTATGGTTTGTTTCCTTCTCTGTTTTTATCTTATTTTTCCTTACCTCCCCCTATGTTCATCTATTTAGTTTCTTAAATACCATATATAAGCGAATGATATTTGTCATTCTCTGACAGACTTATTTCACTTAGCATAATACCTTCTAGTTTGATCCACCTATTACAAATGGCAAGATTGCATTATTTGTTTATTGCTGACACCACTTCTTTATCCATGGATATTTGGGCTCTTGCCATAATTTGGCTATTGTTGATTGTTCTGTTATAAACATTGGGGTGCATGTGCCCCTTTGAATCATTATTTTGTATTCTTTCAATAAATACCTAGTAGTGCATTTGCTGAGTTGTAGGGTAGCTCTATTTTTAATTTTTTGGAGGAACCTCCATAATTTTTTCCAGAGTGGCTATACCTGTTTAAATTACAACCAACAGTGCAAAAACTTTCTCCCTTTCTCCACATCCTTGCCAACATCTTGTTTCCTGAGTCATTGATTTTAGCTATTCTGACAGGTGTGGGTGGTATCTCACTGTGGTTTTGATTTGTATTTCTTTGGTGATGAATGGTGTTGAGCATCTTTTCATGTGTCCATTAGCCATCTGAATGTCTTCTTTGGAAAGATGCTCATGTCTTTTGCCTATTTCTTCACTGGATTACTTGTTTTTTGGGTTTTGAGTTGGATAAATTCCTTATAGATTTTGTATACTAACCCTTTATCTGATATGTCATTTGCAAATATTTAATATGGAAGAATTCATCCCAAAAGATAGAACAGGAAGAAGTGACAACCAGGGATTTAATCAACAGATATAAGTAAGATGTCTCAACTAGATTTTAAAACCATGATTATAAGAATACTAGCTGTGGTTGAAAAAAGCATAGAAGACACCATAGAATCCCTTTCTCTAGAGATAGAAGAACTAAAAGCTAGTCAGGCCAAAATTAAAAACACTATAACCAATATGCAATCTTGAATAGATGCTGTAATGACAAGGATGGTTGAAGCAGAGGAGCAAATCAGTGATACAGAAGATAAAATTATGGAAAATGATGAAACAGAATAAAAAATGGAAATAAAGGCAAAATATCATGATACAAGACTTAGGGAACTCATTAATTTATTAAAGTCATTTAGGGGCTCCTGGGTGGCTCAGTCGGTTAAGCATCTGACTTCAGCTCAGGTCATGATCTCACTGTTCATGGGTTTGAGCCCCACACTGGGCTCTGTGCTGAGGGCTAGCTCAGAGCTGGAGCCTGCTTCATATTCTGTATCTCCCTCTGTCTCTGACCCTCCCCTGCTCAAGCCATCTCTCTCTCAAAAATAAATAAAAAATAATTAAAAAATAAAGTCATTTATATCATAGGAGTCCCAGAAGACGAAGAGAGAGAAAAAGGGTAGAAGGTTTATGTAAGCATATTATAGATAAAAACTTTCCTAATCTGGGGAAGGACACAGACATCAAAATCGAAGAAACACGAAGAATTCCCATTAGATTCAACAAAAACTGACCATCACCAAGGCAAATTCACAAAAAATACAGACAAGGAAAGAATGTTGAGAGTATCAAGAAGAAAAAAAAAGTGCTTAACCTACTAGGAAAGAGATCAGGCTCATAGGAGATCTGTCTACAGAAACTTTGCATGCCAGAAAGGAGTGGCAGGATATATTAAACATACTGAATTGGAAAAACGTGCAGCCAAGAATTCTTTATCCAGTAAGGCTGCCATTCAAAATAGAAGGAAAGATAAAAAGTATCCTAGACAAAAACTAAAGGAATTCATGACCACTAAGTCAGTTCTACAAGAAATTTTGTGTGACTTTCTGAGTGAAGAAAAAACAAAACAATACAAAAAATACCAAAAGCAACAAAGACTAGAAAGGACCAAAGATCATAACCAGAAACACCAATGCTAAAGGTAGCACAATGGCACTAATTCATATCTCTCAATAATCACTCTAAATGTATATGGACTAAATGCTCCAATCAAATGACATAGGGTATCAGAATGGTTAGAAACAAACAAGCAAACAAACAAAACCAATACCCATCTATATGCTGCCTACAAGAGACTCATTTTAAATAGTTTTTTAAAATATTTCTTTTTGAGGGAGAGAATGTGCACAAGTTGGGGAGGATCAGAGAGAGAGAGAGAAGGGAACAGAGGATCCAAAGCAGGCTCCATGCAGACAGCAGAGAGCCCAATGAGGGTCTTGAACCTGCATGAGATCATGACCTGAGCTGAAGTCAGATGCTCAACCAACTGAGCCACCAAGCTCTCCAAGACTCATTTTTGACCTAAAGACACTTGCAGATTGAAAGTAAGGGGATGAAGAACCATCTATTACCCTACTGTACATCAAAAGAAAGCCAGAGCAGCCATACTTATATCAGACAAACTAGATTTTAAAATAAAGTCTGTACGAAGAAATGAAGAAGAGCATTATATCATAATTAAAAGGTCTATCCACCAAGATTTAACAATTGTAAATATTTATGCCCCCAACTTGGAAATGCCCAAATATATAAATCATTTAATCACAAATATAAACAAATAGTATTGGTAATAATACCATTATTGTAGGGGACTTTAACACCCCACTTAGAGCAATGGACACATCATCTAAGCAGAAAATCAATAAGGAAACAATGGCTTTGAAGACACAATGGATTGGATGGACCTAACAGATATATTTAGAACATATTATCCTAAGGAAACAGAATACACACTTCTCTCAAGTGCACATTGAACATTCTCCAGAATAGGTCACATACTGGGTCACAAATCAGCCCTCAACAAGTATAAAAAAATCTAGATCATACTATGCATATTTTCAGACTACAACACTATGAAACTTGAAATCAACCATAAGACAAAATTTGGAAAAACCAGGAACAATTGGAGATTAAAGAACGTCCCTCTAAAGACTGAATGGGTTAATCAAGAAATTAAAGAGGAAGTTAAAAAGTACATGGAAAGCCGATGAAAATGAAAACATGACAATCTAAAACATTTGGGATGCAACAAAGGCATTTATAAGAGGGAAGTGTATAACAATCCAAGCCTTCCTAAAGAAGGAAGAAATACACAAAGGAGCTTGATAAAGAACGGCAAATAAAGGAGCCTGAAAAAGAACAAATAAAGCCCAAAACCAGAAGAAGATGGTAAATAATAAAGATTAGAGCAGAAATCAATGACATGAAATAAAACAAAAAACAAAAAATGGTAGAAAAGACAAATGAAACTAGGAACAGGTTTTTTGAAAGAATTAAAAAAATATAATCCCCTAGCCAGATTTATCAAAAATAAAAAGAAAAAGGACCTTTACAAATAAAAATCATGAATGAAAGAGAGAGATCATAATCAACACTATGGAAGTATAAACAAAAGAGAATATAATAAGCAATTATATGTCAACTAATTGGGCAATCTGGAAGGAATGGATAAATTCCTAGAAACAGAAACTCCCAATACTGAACCAGGAAGAAATAGAAAATTTGAATATACCTATAACCATTAAGGAAATTGAATCAGTAATCAAAAAATAAATAAACTTAGAAAAATAGGTAAATAGATAATGAAAGTTGATGCCCAATGAATAATGCAAATTAAAATGGCTAATAGGTTGATATTCTTCTTTTCAACTTTGAGATGTTAAAATTAATGTGTTGAGAAAGAAATTAAAAAAAATAATGTTAAGTTATCAGCAGACAAGATCCAGAAGAAAAATAATTTAAATCAACTAGTCATACAATCATGGGTTGAATTCTTTCTATTTTGGAAACTGAAGCAAGATAATTTATCTTACAAATTAGTAATATATTACAACAGTGGTAATTATGCTTATGCTGGTATAATTAAGCCATGCCATGATTGAGAGTCTGTCTGCCCTCCCAATTATAAATAAATATTTTAAGCCATTATCGTAGGATTCCATGCTGTTTTCAGGGATGAATTTTTCTTCATCAAATACAAGTCAAACCTTAAATCACATGAGCAAAATTTGCTATTATCTGCAGGTTAGTGATGTGTGAAAATGAAGACAAGGGTCCATAATCTTAATTTGCTTGTGTTAAGCAGAATGGAGAAAAAGCAATAAACATTTAAAATAATGATTAAAAAAAGAAAGCCTGGCAAGAAATAGCTTTTGGGACTAGAAGAGTTTACTGTCAAGATTTTTTCTAGTTCAGGTTAATTTAGCTCTCCCTGCTTAGTTTTTGAAATCAGCTGTAAGGTCGACCTACAAATATAGACAAGAGCTTGTTCATAAAGGGTCTTGACACCATGAGCTATATCCAATTTCTCCATATAGGCAAAAATGAAGTATCCTGACTGACCATTTAATTTCCTTCTGTTCTAGGTAACATACTTTGGATTGAATCTGGAATAGGTTTAATCTATTCCAAGCAACATTACAGGACATAGTAAATCACTCATTTGACCTTACTGAATCATCAAGAAATATTTGCATGTTTGAGTTCATGGTATTTTAATAGACAGTATTTCTTCTTTTGGCCATCATTTATTGGGTACAAAATACCTGTAAGCATTTTGCTAGTTTCTGGGGTAAAATGCAGAGCTCCTGTTCTTATGAGCTCATGATTTAGTGTAAGACTTGGGGAAGCAAATAGTCACTTGCTGTATATGGTATATACTGTGGGTGAGACAATATAAGGTGCTTTGAGAAAGGTGAAAAAGAAGAATACCTCCTAAAACAGGAAGGATTGTGAGGAAAGAGTCAGAGAAATGCTGACCAATATGTATTAAGTCCTTGCGAGGTGCCAATTGATTCCTGGGTTCTTCTCATATGTTTTCCAATTCAATCCTCACCAGAACTGGATGAGATAGTGGTATTACCTCTATTTTCTAAATGAGGAAACTGAAGTTTTGAGAGTCTAACTTGCCAAAGACAAACAACTAAGACATTGTTAAACTGAGGACTTAATTCCATATTTGCAGGACTCTAAAGCCCACAGTCTCAATGTTTACTCTGATGCATAAAATAATATATTACAAGAATGCACATTGTTTGAATCGTTCATTCATTCATTCATTCATTCATTCATTCATTCAACATTTACCTACCCAGGCATTGTGCTAGGGCCTAGGAATACAAAGCAAATTCATAAGTGGTCTTTTGCCAGAGGGAGCTTTTGGTTTAATAGTGTGGATATGGCCATGTAAACAGTAGCATAAATAGACTGTTTCTTATAGGTGCTTTATTAAAGGTATATATGAGATTCAGTAGAGGGATAAAGTTTCGGTGGGCATGGGGAGTCAGTGTTGGGTTAAGAAAAGATTAACTGGGAAGATGACATTATCTGAGTCCTGAAAAATAGATAGAGGGAAAAGAAGGAATGGGCATTCCAGAAAATAAAACAAGCTAAGAAATGCTATGGGGATATAAAGTATCCTGGGTTGGAAGTAATATCAGGCAATTCTGTATGACTAACTCTAGGAAATGGCATGCGTAAGTTTGAGGGAGTGGAGAAAAAAATATTTTGGGAGTAGAATAAATAGGATTTGGTGATCGGTAAATGTGGGAAATATATAATAATGCCTAGACTTGTCTTTGTTGATTGAGTAGCTGGTATTGCAAGTTCCAAGAGAGTAAATATGAAAGAAAAAACAGGGTTGAAATTGGGTTGGGAAGAAATAATAAGGATAGTAAGTTTAGTCTTACATATGTTGTGTCAGGCAGAGGTATCTGTATTACAATTCTATGAGAATGACACATTCTTAATCTTAGACAAACTTTCATCTTAATACCATAGATAACATAGAGTGATTTGCTTTTGAAATATTAACTTTATTTCCCAAAGCTGAGACATATCTTAGCAAATCAAAGACACACAAAACTCCCAAGTTGTCTGTGAAGAGGCAATTGCAATTTTAATCAATAGTACTTGCTGAGAGCTACTAAAAGGAAGAAGTTGAACAAAATGTCTGTAGGTTATTTAAGAGAATACTGGAAGAAACTGTCCAGTGAGTGACTTTAGCAGGAATGTTGGAGAGACTTTAATACAATGCTTCAGAGTGACCTCTTTTAAAATTGGCAAAATCCTGGGGATGATGATTTAGATATTAAATAAAGATATTTGTGACTGGATTATAACTAAGAATTACTTGGGAAATAGGAATTACAAATCAGATAATTTTAAGGGAAACTTGCAGGATTGGTGAGACTATCAGATGTTCTTCCATGAAGATATTGGTTCATTTTGAATGGCTACCAAACTATAAAATGACCCAGAGGAAACAATTCTTTGCAAATAGCCAATACACAGGAACCTTAATATTAATATTTCTCCAAGACCTGAGATAATATTTTTCTATTTGCTCTTCCCAGAAGAATCTATTATGATTAAACTTCCACAATCCTACCTGAGGAGTTTTAATTTCAGGAGATTTCTATTGCTGATAGGAATGGGGCTATAA
>NC_043708.1:51031004-51040236 GCF_006229205.1 Suricata suricatta | reverse complement strand
TTTCAGCTTATGAGCAGCTTACCTTAGTGATTCAAACTGGAGATCAAAGAACTGCACAGGTTTGAAGACAGACACATCAAGATCCAGCTTTTTAGAGTTGCCAATTTTTCATGAATCTACACAAAGGGAGCCTAATCAAAGGCAATATATGCATCCTTTTTCATTAAAGTAGCAATAGAATGTAATTTTCAGGGGCATAAAGATTACCCATTTTCATGAGTATAGCTTTGTGTTCAGAGGCTGAATTGCAAACTCATTCAAGAGTTTGACAAAGTAAGGGTACATGTAGTTAAATGAAAGCAAATAGTCAGGAAACAATATTTTTTGAAACATATTCTTTCCAGTTAATATGAATGTTTAAGGAGAAGAAATGAAAATTTTGCCTGTATGTAAAATAAGCAAGCTTCTCAGGACTTTCAGAGTTTAGAGACCAAGATCTCAAGAAAATGATTTAGAGGATTTGAGAAATCCACAGATAAATGGTTAATTGGTAACTATTCTAATTTCTAGCTTCTTCTATAAGGAAAACTGTAGGTAACATTATATATCATCTTGGCTCTTGTGGACCAACCTGGCATGTGAGAGATATAATTGTTAAATGAACTAAAGGCACTTGCCATATTTCTATACAGCTAAGCTGTGGGAGTTGCTGAGAATGATTTAAACTTTGAAGGGAAACCTACCTGTTGTAGTGATGTATCTAATTCTTCAGGGAGTTAATGGGTAGAGTGGGTATTCTCAGTGAGTCTTTTGCTGGATTAGACGTACTGCTTTGTACGTATGTTTCTGGTGGTTACATTCAGCAAATGTTTATTGAGCATTTATTATATTCAGGCAGTATGGCTGGGACTAGGAATAGAGAGACTGAAATATACAGTCCTTGGCCTCAAGGAACTCACATTCTAGTGGAGATAAAGACAAACAGATGTTTATGAACCTGAAGTAAGTGCCAGGATGGAGCCAGTTGGAGGAGTTGGGACTCATACAAACGGCTTGGGAGAAGACGATTTGTTAGGTAAATCTTGAGGGACCAGAGAGCCATACTCTGCTGAGGAAGAGGGAAGCAGGCATTACAGGAGTTTGAGCCCAGATTTTTTTTCTGCTTTGTGACTGCTAGGAATTTGGGTAGGCTTAAGAAGAGTCATAAGAAGAGGCTTCTTTTTTTTTTTTTTTAATGTTTAGTTTTGAGAAAGTGAGAGAGAGAGAGAGAGCGCGCGCACGAGCGAGTGGGATAGGTACAGAGAGAGGGGACAGAGGATCTGAAGCAGCCTCCGCACAACAGCAGAGAGCCCAATGCCAGGCTGGAACTCATGAACTGTGTGATCAGGACTACGAGATCATGATGGATAATGCTCAACCGACTGAGCCACCCAGGTGCAGTATGAGAAGAGTTTTTAACGGGTTTATGGGGGAGGAGTCTCATCCTTGAGGGGGCTGCCCCAGATAATCATAACAACATTTAGCTGTGACCTATGCTACTAGTTTATATCTTTCTTAGAACACCGTCTTTTGTATTAAAGTCTAAGTGTTTTTTGTTTGTTTTTTGGTTTATTTCCTAAAAGACAGAACAAATCTATATGATATCATTTAAAGCCTGTTGTGGCAGACAGGCAAAGTTGTGTTTTAAAAATGACAATAGTAATTTATTTGATGGAAGAGTCAGAAAGATTAATGATTATTAGTCACCATTCAATCCGCGTGTTGACTGCTGCTTGCTTGTCCCTAGGAAATGGGCTTTTAATCATAGATGAAAATTAGATCCAGGCACTGTTTCTAGTCGCTTTTCAATCACCAGGCAATGGGAGGCAATCCATGACCTGGGTTACAATACAAAAGACTCTGGAATTTTGGATGGAATACCTTTATGGGCTAAACAGATTTCAAACAATTCATGGAAGAACCATGTTATAAGTAACTTGCCAGATGCTATCTGTAACACTAACTTTTAGAAACTTTTACCTCTAACCTTTTGTAATCAAAAGAATGCTAAGAATTGCATTTTCAAGTGACAGGATCAGAATTCATTTTGATTAAGCTAGTGTAAATTTTTAATACCAAAATAAGAACATATGAATTATCAGGTCTTTCCCTCCATTATTAGTAGGGATTTACAAAACAACTTTGTCACAAAGCCTAGACAGATTATTTCTATCAGACCATAACACAAAATGCCATTAGATATTAAAGGCTTGCCAGTTAAGGGTTTATGCAACAGAGGCAGCAGACAAATGACAAAAAAAATGTGCTATTTCCTTCCCCTATAATCTGTGGAACTGGCTCGTAGAAGATCAGCTGTATGAAAGAAATTCCACATCTTTGTGCGGAAATCACTTGGCTTTTTTTCAGAGCCCCTTATCTTGTTTTGCTTTTTTGCATATTTACTAATTACAAGTCTAGAGATGTCGTGAGTCAGTTGGAGAAAGGCTCCTGCCCTCATTAGGAGGGAAAAATGCATAATAAAGCAGATAGACTCTGAACAAAGAATTCTGGACTTCTGAGTGCTTATTAGCTTAGCGAGAAAAATTGGACTGAGAAAAATAAAATGACAATAAGAAACAGTGGCTTAAGTCAAAACCTTTAAGAAATCGGAGACTAGGGGCACCATTATTGTCCCACTAGTGTGTAGATTTTTGCATTCTTTTCTGAGTTGAATACTCATTCTCATCTACATTAATTCAACCCGCCCCTACCCTACAGGGCCATGGCTGAGGTCTCACAAGTGAATGTGGCCTCTCCAGTACTAGGAGACTCCAGGGCAAGTGCAGTAAATCCTGTGGAAGGGGAAACTGCTGTGGCTCCCTGGCGCTGCCTTTGTATAGCTTTTTAGAAGACTTCCCCGCTGGGTGGGGCAGAGTTTCGGGGGCTGAGTGCAAGCTGGATTTCAGCCCCCACTCTTCTCCCCAGCCAGGTGCTGCTTAAGTGGCCTGTGTGTTAAGAGGCATATGAAGAGAGGTCTTGGTGGTAGCTGCAGAAAGCCGGTCCCCTAGACCCTTAGGTTCGGAGTGTAAGACTTACATCTGCCTTTTCCTCTGTTTTATCCAGGCCCAGTACAAAGCTCAGCTCAGTAAATATTTGATATAAAACCACAACTGATTAGCTGACAAGTAGGTGAGCCTCTAGGTTAGAGAAATTGTTACTCGGCTGTATCTCCCAATTACATTTAGGGAATGGAGATGCTTCAGTTGTGATAAGGCTGTGGATTCCCTGTGTAAGTCTAGACCTACAATTTTACTCCTTGGCTGTTATGATAAAATGTCTCTCATTGACATGTATGACTTGCTACCCAACTGCTTTTTTTTTTTTTATCGAAGAGGCTATATTAAGTACTACAGTCTGTTCTTAATCATAATATAGTCAAACACTACAGAGACATGAATATGCATCAAAAGTTCAAAGACATGACAAAGTGAAGAAACAGGGGAAGTAAGAAACAAAGAGAGGCAAAGAGAGGAAGAAATATCTGCAGACATAGCAAGTCGGAGGTAAGTGGTTCAGTAATGACATTTTCCTTCTCATGTTGTTTTCTTTTCTATCCATAGGGAAATATCTTTTCTGAGCAGGCGTAAAGCTTTCTCTTTCTATTTTCAGCAAAGATGTTCTCTGCTAGCTCAGTACCTGAGTCATCAGAACAGATACTTGTCTGGTGCAACAGGCCCTCCTACTTGGGTAGATTACATTAACTACAAACATATGCTACCCTTGAAGAGTTTCCTAGATGTAGCCTAAAGCATCTTTCTTTTGAACATTTTTGCTTTGCATTCAAACTGGGTTCTGACACTGTGCTAAAAAAATATCTTGCAATTCTCTTATTACCAGAAACCGGAGGTAGCATTCTTAGTTTGTAACCACATGTGTTCTTTTTCTTGCTTCTTGTTATCTGTTGTACTCATGGTTTTGACTCCATGGGTGAATCAAATGCACAAGAAATTTCATGCTCAGCTTCCTCCTCCTCTACCACTGATTCAGAAACTACTCAGTTTGCCATGGAGACAGAGATGAAACACTAGCAATGTTTTCAATTTCAGGATCCATCTCTGTTTCTTAGAAATTCCTAACTATTGAGTTCTAAATTTGTGGTCTTCCTGGCAGCTATTTTGTTCTATGTGGAACTGGACAGGAGCTACAATTTAGTAAATTTTATCACCTGAATTTTTTGTTTCTTAAGGGCCTAAATTGGAGTCTTTCAGAATTTTATGTGGCAGTGGTGACAATGGGGGGCAGAGGATGGTGAGAAAAAGATGGCCAAGAACTGATTTTGAGGCTTTTCTACACTCTGTATCATCTTCATGAAAATGGCATTTACTCAGCTTAATCTGGGAACAGATAATATGTACTGCAAAGAACAGAGTCCGTGGAAAGCTGGTTTATTTTTCTTAGCCAAATATTTTCTCATCCTTGAATGTGACCTCAATTATAGAAGAGTTACAAATTAATGGCTCAGGTTATCATCATCTTCATTTCTTAGTGAGGGCTATAGAAAGGTGATGCTGAGAGTCCTTGGATGAAAGAAATTAGCCCCCAAACACTTGAAGGGGTAAGTGGCACATAGCCTGGGAATTCTGTTTACTAGACAGTGAAGGAAGGCTTAAGTCCCATTTGGCCAATCAGCAATTTCTCTTCACAGTAGAGGGAATTCTAGCAAAGTGTATTTAGGCATAGAAATAAAAATGGCTTGGGGTGAGTCCATTAAGCCTCCAGCTATAACATTTGAGATTTAATAATGACTCTTGGCTCTTTCCTATAGGAAAGTACCATGCTGACCAGCTTACATCAGCACAGATGTTTGCCCTCATTAGCTCCAGGGGTGTCAAGACTGTGACTTGTAAATTTTCACCCTTCACCTTGGTGTGAAAGGCCATGGGCTCATTGTTACAGAGAGCATAAGAAAGCTTTTATTCTCCAGAAGGTTTAAGTAGTTGGAATAGTGGACTCAATATTTTTCTCTTGAACTATGTCTGTTCTTCTGAATGTGTAACTAGATACCAAAAAAAATGTGTTGAATGAACTTTACTTGAGGTGAAAGTGGTACAGCTATGTATAGTTACCTTAGGAAAACAGTAATTAGAAACTGAAAAAAACCTGAGAGCAATAGCAAAAGGACCACTGGATTTTGAATATTTCTTTTATTATTTTAAATTAAAATATAAGTACAAAATCAACTTTCTTCTCATTCATTAGAAGGGCACCTATATTTTTGGAAGGTTGGTTTAAAATAGATATAAAAATATTATTTTCTCTTGATGTAAGGACTCTCAGATGAGGATGAAAAATACACAACAGAAAATAAGCATTGAGAAACTGCTAAGGTTTTGCCTTAGCTTTGTATGTATAGTACAAGGATGTTATCAAAATTTTGTTCATATTTTGTTGCATTCTCCATTTGGGAGACACATTGTAATTATTTCTTCTGCAAGATGCAAATCAATAATTACATTTAAAGAAGTTTTTCCCTGAAGCAAGGAGTATAACTTAGTATGAAAAATATACCTTAAACTTATAATCATAAACTCTTGGCAAGAAAATAGTAAAGTATGCTGATCCTGTGTTGGGAACAGGATAGGAAGGGAGATATGTGTGGGAATGTGCTTGGGTAATGAGCAGTATATAGAACTAATAAAGCAACCGCAAATATGATTCTGTGGTGCATAGTCCAATAACTGCAGGTCTGGAAAGCAGTGTGAAACATTGCCTAATGACAAAAACTTCATTAGGAGGCAAGCTTTGTTGATTACAAATTAAATGTTATCCCATTCTGCAAACTTAAGTTTAGGACCTGGGCCAAGACTCACAGCAATTTCCTTTGAACCTTGTTATCCCTCCACTTGGCCAGTCTGATTTTTATGCTGAAAATATTACAGAGGGAAGTTTGGGACTGTGGCATTACATGGAAAGGGTAATGGACTTGCTATTGAAAAGCTTGGTCTCTGGTTTCAGATGTGTCCCTGGTTAGGTCTCTCAAACAGAACATATTAAAACTTCTTTGTGTTTCAGTTTCCTTATCAGCAAAGTGATAGGTGTCCTTCCAGCAATTAAATTCTAAAATGATTGCCTCTACTTCCCTAAATTCTTGTGACAAGAGGAGGAGGCACATCTGAGGCTTTAGATGGAAACTTGCCTTTGGGTCTGGTCCTATGAATGTGAATCCAGCCCGCTATCTTCTTTATCTGTGATATTGTTACTGTTGGTGAGGAGATTCTGAGTGATAAGTTTGGACACTGAAGAAGATACAGAGTAATGTTAGTAATTTCAGGATTGAAGTGAAATTGTAGAAAAGAAATTGTACAAAGTTAAAAGAAGTGAGAGGAAATTTATGGCAACATGGGTTCTTAGACTTGGACATGATGAAAATCAGATATGGTTCTGTTTGCAGTCTATCAAACTGCTGCATATTCTTGAAGACAGCTCTCTTTCCTTGGTTGAAACTGGTGAAGATGTATGTGGTGCTCTCCTCTGAGGTCTCCTCAGTGCTCAGATTTTGTGGACAGAGACCCAAACCTCAGGATTTTATTCAATGTCACCACTAGGTGGCACTAATAGTGCATTCTCTACATAAAGCCCCCCCCCCCCTTTTTTTTTAATACCATGGAATACCATGGTAGTTTCTTTCCTGTTGCTGAATTTGCCTAGAGGCCACAGTAAGAGAACCTAGTTCTAAAATCCCTGGGCTATATCATGAGTAAATGGTTTAATATTGATATAGCCAATGTTTTTAGAGCAAATGACTTTTACTGAATCTTCCTAGAAATGTGACCTAATGATGTATTGAGCTCACTTCCCTTGTAACTATAAAAATAACAATGTAACTGGAAATTAAGACTGGTATGTAAGCAAGTTACTTTTTTTGTGCTTTCAGATAGATGAGTATTGTGGAAGTCCTTTCCTTGCCTGTAATATCTCCACAGGAAAGGAAGAGAATTTCTCAGGTTAATCCCTCAGGGAAAGTGTTTCTTGATGTATAGTTGAGCTTTACTTTTACTTGAGGTACAAGGATTTGACCAAAAGCCTTTTAAAATATGGTTCGCACAACATTTGAAATATTCTTCCATGTTTTTTTCTCACTGTATTCTTCCCTTTCTCTTCTGCTTATTCAAGCAAGCAGTCAATTTTGGGTTCATTGTCTAAGGGGAAGGATACTGTAGCAGGACATGTATTATGAAAGTCTCTGAACTTTGTGTTTCAAATTCTAAATCTCTTGGAAAGAGGATTTATGGGAATAGAACAATTCCTTGAGCAGAAGCTGAGAAGAAAGCAAGTCTATAATTCACCTCAGATGAGAAATAACTTTCCTCAGGGTAGGAAAAATGAAAAGGGACAGAGGGACTACAGACCTGCTGGCTGCCAGTGCCACTAGGGCAGCTGCCAGACTCTAGAGAGGAGGTGGCTGCCTTTCGTTTTTAGGTAGATGAAAACCTTCTGGTGTCATTAGATTTCTGTCCCACAGCTGTGGAATGGAAATGACGGAGAGCCATAAAAATTAAAGGGGTTATAACATCAGAGATAATGGATGTTTCAGTGGGGTTGCAGACCGTTCCATATTACCCATCACATCCACAGTCACCAGTGCCTCGACTTTCCATATAACTTGGAAAAGGGTAAGAGTAATTTTATTTTCTATTGGTATACAGTGTAAGGATTTAGAATTAGGAATTATTGTAGAAAATGAGTGTATGTTTCTTACATCTTAATATGTGTATTGGGTTTCATTCCTTCTTTACTGGGAGGCCTTTTCTCTGTCTATCCATCCAGAATATCCTGGAAGTTTGATCCATCCCGATGTGTCTTAAACACTACAACTTCTTTTAAATGCCTTTGCTTTGTGGGATTAGAAATGGTCTTCAATTTGGAACTTTTATAGCATGTAAATTCCCTTACAGAACATTTCCCATACTTCCTTGAACTGTGGTTATTTGAGAACATGGCATCATAGCTGTGATCATGTGTATGTATGGCTGAAATTGCCATGCCATTTAATATACTATATACTCGGTATTTGCAAAATACATCAGAGAGTGAGCACAAAAGTATGGATACATTAATAGTAGTTTGAAGTAAAGCAGTAAACTCACACCGAACAACACTGGGCCAGAATGTCATGCATTCATAAATTCTTCAGTGGATTATTAGGACTTGGATGTTTTCTTTTTCTTTTCTTTTTCTTCTTTTATGTTATAAACAAATATAAATGCTCTCAAAATTAAGGTCAGAGATACTCATCATGACTTCATGCTCTGTTATCATTGAGAAATTATAGTTATGTAGAATCAGTATGATATTTGAAAGATAAGTAATTTTTTAAAAAACTATCAGTTTTGTAAATGATGCAGAATTTTCTTGAAAAAATGTATATAGAAAAAGTATAGCAATAAAAGTAAAAATCACTTGAAAGCATATCACAAAGGGAATAACTACTGTTAACATGTGTGGATCCTCACAGATATTTTTCTATTCATATATTCGTGTAATATATAACAGATTTTCATATATAGGACCTTAGCTGGGTGCCTGGGTGGTTCAGTTGGTTGAGCATCCATCCAACTCTTGATTTTGGCTCCGGTCATGATTCCAGGGTCATGGGATCAAGCTCCATGTCCAGCTCTGTGATAAGCGTGGAGTCTGCTTAAGATTCTTTCTCTCTCTCTTTTTCTCTCTCTTGCTTGCTCTTCCCCACTTTCCACTGCTCATGCATGCCATCTCTCTAAAAAACATTAAAAAAAGACCCTATTGTACGTGGTTTTTCCACTCATCAGTGTATGGCTTGTTTGTGTCAATAAATGAATTTCTGCATAGTTTCTAATGGCTACATGGTATTCCATATTACATATTTACCCTGATTTACTCTTACTATGCCCTTTTCATGGGTTTTATATAACTAGATTACATTGATGGATTCCAACAGTTAGCTGATAAAGTCTTACCATGTGTGGACAAATATAGGCAACCTCAAACAGAAATGTGAATATATAAACCTTTAGGGATACAGATGAAATAATCAAATATCTGTATAAAAATATACACTGATTTAGTTACATATAAATTTGAAATAACTTATTTTGAAATATCCATTTTTCTAATTTTACAAAACTATTTTCTTTAGACTTGTCATGCAACTTTTACATCAGTGTCATTGTTGTTTCCAGAGATCTGTTTTGAGTCATTAATCATAGCTTTCCCATAAACATGACCTTCCTTTTTCAAAACCTATGTTGTTTAATTTTTAATACTTTTTGAATCA
>NC_043708.1:51029429-51030904 GCF_006229205.1 Suricata suricatta | reverse complement strand
CACAGAACTGTTCAAAACAGATCTAAGCAACATAACTCAATAAGAAATTAGAACAATAGTCATAAAAGTAATCACTGGGCTTGAAAAAAGCATCAGAGAAGCTACTAATACAATGACTAGGGACTTTCAAAATAGCTGTGATGAGTTTTTAAAAAGGCTATAAATGAGGTGAGTAATAAAATTGAGGCAGCCACCTCACGGATTGAATAAACAGAGAAAAGAATAGGTGAATTAGAAGACACAGTTATAGCAAAAGAGGAAACCAAGAAAAAGAGAGAGAAATTGATCCAGGAGCAAGAAACGAGAATTTGAAACCTGAGTGATACAATCAAACAGAACAATATCCGTATCATAGGAATTCCTGAAGAAGAAGAAAGAGTAAAAGGTTTTGAAAAGGTGCTTGATCAAATTATAGCTGAGAATTTCCCCAATTTGGGGAAAGAAATAGATATTGACATCCAAGAGGTGCAGAGAACTCCCTTAAGACGTAACTTGAACTGACCTTCATCATGACATATCATAGTGAAACTGGCAAAATATAAAGATAAAGAAAGAATTCTGCAAGCATCTAGGGATAAAGAGCCCGAACATACAAAGGGAAAGCTATCAGAGTGCTTATAGACCTATCTAATGAAACTTGGCAGGCCAGAAAGAAATGGCAGGAAATCTTCAATGTGATGAACAGAAAAAATATGCAGCAATGAATCCTTTATCCAGTGAGCCTGTCATTCAGAATAGAAGGAGAGATAAAGGTTTTCCCAAATAAAAAAAAGTTGAGAGAATTCATCACCACCAAACCAGCCCTACAAGAAATCCTAAGAGGGACTCTCTGAGGGAAATGTTGCAAAGAATACAAGGTACAAGAGATATCACTACAAACATGAACTCTATGAAGAAGACAATGAACCCTAACCCACATTTTTCAATAATAACACTGAATGTAAATGGACTGAAAGCTCTAACCAAATGACACAGGGTAGCAAAATGTATAAAAAAAACAAAATCCATCTATTTGCTGTCTACAAGAGACTCATTTTAAGCCTGAAGACACATTCAGATTGAAAGTAAAGGGATGGAGAAATACCTATTGTGCAGCTGGAAGTCAAAAGAAAGCCGGAGTAGCCATACTTATACCAAACAAACTGGACTTTAAAGAAAAGGCAGGGGCACCTGGGTGGCTCAGTCGGTTAAGCCTCCGACTTCGGCTCAGGTCAGATCTCATGGTCGTGGGTTCAAGCCCCACATCAGGCTCTGTGCTGACAGCTAGCTCAGAGCCTGGAGCCTGCTTTCAGTTCTGTGTCTCCTCTCTCTGCTCCTCCCCCTCTCATGCTCTGTCTCTCTCTGTATCAAAAATAAATAAAAACATTTAAAAATTTTTAAAAAAAGATAAAGTAAAGGCAGTAACAAAAGATGAAGAAGGACATTTTATAGTAATTACATGGTCTCTCCATCAGAAAGAGCTAACAATTATAACA
>NC_043708.1:51025570-51029329 GCF_006229205.1 Suricata suricatta | reverse complement strand
GTGTCTTCTTTTTAAAATGTAGAAAATAATAGCATTTATTTTATAAGACTTATAATTTACACAAAACAGAACTCTTGATTCCCCCTCTCCTTTGCTAACACTGTTTGTCTCCCAGTCTTTCTGGTTTCAGTAAATGTCTCTACCACCTACCCAGTTGCTAAGCCAAACTCTGGTCCATCACTTTGCCTAGCATCCTACATCCAATTTATTCGTCATTTCTACCTTCAAAAGAGTATCATCTAAATCTTACCACTTATTATAGACCATGTTTGTGTCCCCCCAAACTTCAAATGTTGAAACCTAATCCCCAATGTGATGGTACGTGGAGATGGGATCTTTGTGAGGTGATTAAGTCATGAAGGCAGAACCCTCATGAATGGGAATGAGCCCTTATAAACAAGACCCCAAAGAGACCCCTCACTCCTCCTACCTTGAAAGGACACAGAAAGAAAATGGCTATCTATGAATCAGGAAGCAGCCATAAAATCCATGGGTGCCTTAACCTTGGAATCTCAAGCTTCCAGAACTGTTAGAAATAAATTTCTGTTGTTTATAAGCTCCTCAGTCTATGGCACTCACTATAGCAACACAAATGGACTAAGACACTACCTCTTAGCACCTCCAGTGCTAAAACACAGGGCACACCCCCCTTATCTCTCTCCTACGCTACTGCAACTACCTTCTAATAGTTCATTCTTTTTCCTCCACTCTCAGCACCTAGTCTATATTTCATACAACAAAAAAGTGATCTTTTAAAAGCAAAACTCACATCATATCTATCACTACCTTACTTATAATTCCCAAATGGAATCAATTATATATAGAATAAACTTCAGTCTCTTTATCATGGTCTCTGAGACCCTAATAACTTGACCCATACCCACGTCTCTGACCTGTTCTCCTGGCTTCTTTCTCCCAGAACACTCAAACTCCTTTCCTGTCTAGAGCTTTCCCATTAGCTAACTATCCTTACTATCCCTACTACTACCCCTTGTCCAGAATGCTCTTCTCATTCTTCGTATAGCTGTTTTCATCTAATCATTGAATTCTCTTTTTTTTAATCATTGAATTCTCAACTCAAATATCACCTCCACAAACACTCCTTTCCTGATCACTTAAGCAAATTTTATTCCTGTCGATCGCAGCTGTTATCATGCTGCTTAGTCTTAAAACCCTTGTGCACTCATAACAATTATTGAGTCCCAAAAAGTTTTCATTTATATGGACTATATATATTAATGTGTATTAATTTAGAATTTAAAACTGAGTTGTTCTAATTACCTGTTTATTAGGTCATTTGAAAATAATAATTACCCATACAAATCCAAAATAATTACAGATTTTTGGTGAAAACGAAAAAATGGGTGAGAAAAGTGACATTGTTTTAGATTATTGAAAAACTCCTTAATGTCTGACTTTATAAGATAAGCAAAATTCTCATATTTACTTCCATATTCAATCTAATATAAAAGGGTCTTTTGAAGTATATCAATAAAATCCAGCCTCACACAGATGAATAATTGAAAAAGGAAGGAATATTCTAATAGTTTTTCAGATAATTATAAATATTCTTTAATACTACATCAAACTAAACAAATGGAAGTTTCTTAATGGTTAATTGCAATATGGAATCTGAAATCATATCAATAAAATGTTATGTTACATTAAAATCCATTGATCTATCTCATACTTTAAATTTAATATTATAACATCATGCTTTGATCATTTAGAAAATATTGGTTGATTGCCTGATTTCAAAATATACTGTAAAGCTATAGTAATCAAAACAGTATGATATTTGCATAAAAACAAACATATAGATCAATGACATAGAATAGAGTGGCCACAAATAAACTCATGTGCCTGTGGTTAATTACTTACAACAAATTAGCCAAAAATATACAGTGGAGAAAGAACAATCTCTTCAAAAAATAGTTTTGAAATATTAATTTGGATTTACTTTTGGGGGAAAAAAATGGTCCTGGGGGAAAGCCACATATAAACAATGAGACTAAGTTACTCTTACACCATACACAATAACTAACTCAAAATGGATTAAAGACTTGAATACAAGACTTGAAACCATAAAACCCCTAGAAGAAAGCATAGCTGGTGATCTCATTCACAACAATCTAAATGATTATTTCTTTTGGATTTGACATCAAAAGCAAAGGCAACAAAGGCAAAAATGAGCAAGTGGGATGATATCAAACTAACAAGCTTCTACACAGCAAAGGAAACAATCAACAAAATAAAAAAAAAAAAAACAATCTACCAAATGGAAGAAAATATTTAGGGGGAGAAGCCAAGATGGTGGAGAAGAATAGAGCTCTGTGAACTTCGTCCACCCCATCTATCGAACTGAGAAGGTCATTACTCTTATCTGCAAGAGTGGGAGGAAAAAATACACACTCCAGAAAGAAGACAACCTCAAAAATGCCTCTGTGAATGAGTGCAAACTGGGGAGACTGGAAAACGGGCCAGCCCGAGAGGTGCAGGGAAAGTGGGAGCCCCAGACCAACATGGGGAAAGTGCGTGGAGTCCTGAGGCCCCTGAGAGACAAAAAGAAGAGAAAGAAAAACTGAACATGCTCATAGCACTGTCTCTAGAGAAGAGATAAAGAATGTAACCTGGGACAGGGAGAAAAACTCTCACCCCATATAAAACCGCTGAGCTAGGAGAGAGAAACCTGTCCTGTATAGCTGGTGAATTCTTCCTAGGGCTCAGTGGCATCCATGCCAAACCAGGACGGCACCAAAAAAAAAAAAAAAGAAAAAGAAAAACCCAGCCCCCTCCCCCTGTGCAATCCCAGCTAGGAGGCAGGCGGCCGCAAGAGCACACCTTGCCTCCGGCAGTGGCAGCGTGAATCCCAGCCAGCACCAAGAGAAACAGCTCCTTCCTCCTACAAGATCTCGGCTAAGAAGCCGACCTCCAAAGCAAGTACATCTCATCTATAGTAGCATTACAGTGCAAAGACTAGGATTTTGAAGTGAGGCAGGCCTGGAAAATACAGCTTGACTCACCCAAGGCACAAGGAAATCAGACTCATAAGAGTGGCTTGCAGCGCTTAGTTCGAGCGGAACTTGGGGTGCTGCCATTCTTCTCTCCTCAACACTCAAGGCGGGCCTCTGAGAGCAGCGCCCCCACCCCCAGACCTACCTACACCAAACCACGCCTATCCACGAGGGGGAGCTGCTGCTTTTTTTGTATTTTTTATTTCTTTTTTTACTCTTTTTATTTTTTTAATTTTTATTCTTGATTTTCCTTTTTCCGTCCTCCTTTATTTCCTCTCTCACCGTCAAGATATATTCTCCCTTATCTTATCCTTATTTTTCCCCTAGCATGGTTATACACTATTAGACTGTCCATTGTCCTTTGTTGTCTCTGCCCCCCCCTTTATTTTTTCTTCTCTTCTTTTCTTCTCATTCCTCTCCCTCCCTTCTCTTCCTTTCCCCTTTTAATTTGTTTGTTTGATTTGTCTGTGCATTTGCATGCTTTTATTCCCTGTGTGTTCATCTGTCTGTTTTCCTTTCCAGGGCTACCCCAAGAAACAAGCCAAAGTACGAATGGTGGAGAGTCCCAAGTATCGCTGAGTAGAGAAATAAAATAATCAAAGGCACAACAAGAGAAACTGAGAGATACAATTAAAAGAACATTTCCTGAAATGACAAGCGTTGGACAGTCAATAAGCCTCCTTTAACAGAGCAATTCTAACAGGTGCACAGTGCACAGCGAGCTTTTAAAACTGACAAGAGACAG
>NC_043708.1:51017881-51025470 GCF_006229205.1 Suricata suricatta | reverse complement strand
ATGTAAACACAAAACCCTCTTCCTCTCTTCTTTATTCTTACATTTATAGAACAAAGCTGGATAATAGATGTTCCAAAAATATGTGATGAATAGATGTGGCTACATGAAGACGGTTTAATGATATTTAAGTAGAGCTATCTTGGTAATACATACTAACAGAATTATCAGAGAGAAATGAAAATCAATCCCTTTACGTCCTTTTAATTAGCTCTTTTCTCCAATAAGTCTGGAAGATGTTGTTAGTGTAATATCTAAAAACTAAGTTGGGCATCTGGGTGGCTCAGTCAGCTTGAGTCATGATTTTGGCTCAGGTTGTGATCTCACAGCTTGTGAATTTGAGCCCCGTGTCAGGTTCTGTGCTGATAGTGTGGAGCCTGCTTGGGATTTGCTCTCCCCCCACCTCTCTCTGCCCCTACCCTGTTTGTGCTCTCTTTCTCTCTCTCTCAAAATAAATAAATAAACCTTAAAAAATAAAATACAGCAATACAAAGTACCATGAAGACACAGAAGGCTAACGTTAAGTCTTACTAGTAACAGTAAACCATATATTTCTAAAGTAGTTATGATGTAATCATCATCAGTGATCCAGGTTTCTAGATTATTGAGAGATAATTGACAAATAACACTGTATATGTTTAAGGTAAACAATGTGTTGATTTTAGCACTTACATTTTGAAAAATAATTAACAACATAGCATTAGCTAATATCTTTATCAGGTCACATAATTACCATTTGTGTGTGTGGATGTGTGTGTGTGTGTGTGTGTGTGTGTGTGTGTGTTAAAAAATATTTAAGATCTACTCCCTTAGCAACTTTCAAGTATATATCACAGTACTTGATTAAATGGATTAAATGTAATCATCATGCTATGTGTTAGAACTTAACTCATCTTATAACTGGACCAATATCTCTCGATCCTCTCCAACCTTCATCTCTGGTCACCACCATTCTTACTCTCTGTTTCTCTGAGTTTGGCTTTTTTTAGACTCCATATATAGGAGATATTATGTAGTGTTTGTCTTTCTCTGTCTGACTTAGCATCATGCCCTCAAGATCCATCCATGTTATTGCAAATGGCAGGATTTCCTTCTTTCTTATGGCTGAGTGATTGGGATTTTCATTGCTAAGATAATAACCAGTATAAAAGCAGCTACTTTTCTATCAGTAGCAGAATTTGGTGTATCAGCAATTTATCATTGCCACATTCTCTACATTTGTATTCCTATCACACAGTCATACACTCAATAACATGTTTCTCTAGCTATTTTTTTGATTCCCAAACCAGGAGGCATGAAAGTAGAATGGCTATTTCTAAATATAAAAGGAGTATCATGTTTTCAACTTTATTAGGAGCAGGTGAGCCAATGTGTTGAAAACGGTGGCAGTAAATCAGGACCTTATGAGTTTAGATCCTGGTCTCTCTTACTAGCCAGAGGGGACTCAGAAATATTTTATGCTTTTATATTATGCTTTTATAGTATTATTGACAGTGATAGACTCAGTCTAAAAGCTAAGCCAGTCTCTCCCTCTCTCTTGTGGTTGACACCTAGAGATGTTTCTGAAATCTGTTTCAGAGACATAGCAATATTTTCATTGGAGGTTAGTTGAATGGTAATAAAACATCGAGTCCCTCAAGCTAAATACACTTCTTTGGCTATAATCTATACAAAGGCCATGGCTAATATTTCATCCTGCTTTGTAGTCCTTTGTGGTTTCTCTATAGTTGTACTTCTAAAGACCCAAAGCATTTGGAGTCTTAGATCTTCAGAGACACATGATATACCTTAATATTTCCTTTGATTTGAAAGCAGAGAAATTTTTAAATGCAAGTTATTGAACAAGAGGACTATGGGACAGATAGGTGTCATCTTAGAAAATATAATAACGAACTTTGATCTTAAGAATAATGCACTAAGTGGGATAATAAAGCTTTCACTGAGTTCAGAGTTTTGCTTTGTTAAAAGTAGCTTTCTTGCATTTTTGTACTTTTCTTAAAAAATAAAAGATGGCTTATGTAACTAAAATATATCAGCCTAAAATACATAAAGCTGAATGTATTCGGCATGGCTTAATGTGAGTTATGAGAAAGGGTTCTACATTCTACATGATATGGACCTACATATGATTGTTTTTCTGAATCATTTTCCTATGAAAAGGAGATTCTCTGATTTATAATTCTTTGCATCAATAGCCTGGAGATTCTGTTTATATTTTTGAATTTAACAATATCAAAAGTGCTAATTATTAAAAAGCAGGTAAGAGTAGGGAGAATTAAACTGCATGCCTTGGATGTACGGTTTCATTTTCTTTCTTAAAATACTCCTTATACCAAGTTATATCTTTTAATTCAAAATTGATAACTGTTCAATAAAAATAATTTGGAAGCTATAGAAAACTATTAAGGAAAAACAGTCACCCTTCAGAGATAACCATCTTAGTTAACAGTTTGAACTTTATTTTCATTTTAAAAGTTACATATTTCAAAAATATAATTTATAAATACATCTTAAGTGTATTAAGTTACTCTTTTTCATGTAGCAAACTTAGATATAAAATTACAGGGTCAGAAGTAATATTGTAGAGATTTTTAATAAATATTTGCATTGTTCTCAGAAATTGGTTTTACTGCTTAGGGGTCAATTTTGGTCTTTGGTAAATTTTTAATGACATTAAAAAATCATTTTTAGCATCATGATTACACTTAAATAATTTAAAATTTACCCTAGGAACTCAATATCTTGTTTCAAAATATGCAACTTAATTACCTAAGTCATTTCAGGTATTGTAAGTAAGTCTAAAAGGCATGTAGACATGGGGCGCCTGGCTGACTCTGTCTGTTAAGCGTTTAACTTCAGCTCAGGCCATGATCTCATGGTTCATGGGTTCAAGCCCCATGCCGGACTCCGTGCTGATAGCTCAGAGCCCGGATCCTGTCTTTGGATTCTGTGTCTCCCTCTCCCTCTGACCCTCCCCTGCTCATGCTGTCTCTCTCTCTTTCAAAAATAAATAAAACATTAAAAAATATTTTAAAAGGCATTCAAAAATATTTTGAAGTCCTGTTGTAAGCCTGTTTCATGTGTTTGGACATTTGTGGATATCACCATTCTGAAGAATCAAAGCCCGGAAAGTCTTTGAAGGAGGTTAATAGTATTAAAGGTATATTGATGTATTATTGTATATAAGCATGCAAGTGAATGACCTCTAAAAACATCACATTTGTTGCTTTTACTCTACCACAACATGAAACTCAAAAGTACCCATTTCCTTATTGGGAAAATGTCTTAGTGAGCTTAATAAATTTCGATAAACTGTTTTAAGCAGTTTCTTTAAGTGATTAAATTTTATTAACTTTGTTTAAATTAGT
Source organism: Suricata suricatta (assembly GCF_006229205.1). Taxonomy (NCBI): domain Eukaryota; kingdom Metazoa; phylum Chordata; class Mammalia; order Carnivora; family Herpestidae; genus Suricata; species Suricata suricatta. The sequence goes on along the minus strand of NC_043708.1, from coordinate 51,022,105 downwards.
AAAAAATATGATAAATTTGAATATAAGTGATGTGTATGCAAAATCATTCTTAAAAAACAACCAACCCCCACCCCCCTGCATTACTCAAAAAAAACAAAAGAAATTGAAAACCATAACAAACCCAAATCTGAGAGTGAGCATCTGTACTGAAGGGGTTACTTGTCAGCATGTGATGAACACTTGCTTGAGACCGTTATTCTTTGGGTTATTCTTTAAGTGGACATGATTATAAATCATTGCTAGAGTAACAACTCAATTTAGGGCATTGTTTTCTATTTTTTGCTTATCTGTATGCTAACATAGTTTGGGTAAAACTATGTTTCCACTGTTAGTTTAGATCAGTCATTTCAATTTTGAAAGGAAGAGAGGGAGACTGAAGATCCTCACATCATTTAATGTTCAAAATGCCAAAGAAATTCTCATCTCATCATAACAGACTTCACTCCCAAACTGACAGCCTACTTATTCCAGTAAACATTAATTAGGAGTGTTGTTTCCATGTCAATGATAATTGACATTTGGTTCAATATCAGTGATAATATCTTGCTTAAGAGTTAAAATTAAAGAATTACTTTGTAGGGACACCTGGGTAGCCTAGTAGTTTAGGCATCCCACTCTAGATCTTGGCTCAGGTCATGATCTCATGGTTCATGAGGTTGAGGCCTGAGTTGGGCTCTGCACTGACAGTGTGGAGCCTGCTTGGGATTCTGTCTTCCTCTCACTCTGCCCCTCCCCTTCTTTCTCTCTCTCTCTCTTAAAATAAACAAATAAACATTAAAAAAAGAGTTACTTTGTAGAGGGCCTTAACGTATTAAGATAATTTTTTTCTTTTATTTATTTTTTTGTATTTTTGAAGTTTATTTATTTTGAGAGAGAGACAACATGAGTGTGAGAGAGACAGAGTGAGAGGGAGAGGGAGAGAATCCCAAACAGGCTCTGTGCTACCAGCAGAGCCTGACATGGGGCTCAAACTCCTGAAATGGTGGGATCATGACCTCAGCAGAAATCAAGAGTTAGTCGCTTAACCAACTTTCTTTTAAAAGAAAGAATATTTATTGTGGACCATTTGAAAACACATAGTATAGAAAAAAAAGAAAACAACCTCACCTATCACATCATTAGCTAATATAATTTTCATTTATACTTCTGATATTTATACTACTTGTAAGTGGAATCATAACGTATTCAACTATTGTTGAACATATTCAGCTATATACTATACTATAATACTATTTATAACATAATCCTAGCATATTGTACTATTTAACTATTGTTGAACACTCAGTATCTCATTACCTGTTAGTACATGTGTTAATATAACAGAGCTAAGTTTATTACAGCTCATTGTAGTAAGAGAGTCAACACCTTGACAGAGTCTTGGCAGCAACTCAAAATGGTGGAAATTAGAGAAAGGTATTTGTAGTGTTTTAGGCCTTGGATGAACAATATAATATTTTGTCAGTTAGCATTTATAATTAATGGAATCAGACACTTGTATTGAATTTTAATATGCTTATGACACATCATATATTTTTATTGCTGTTCTTTATTCATTCCCTGGCACTTTATATAGATAGATTGAAGAGTATTTTGAATTAAATAAAAATTTTATATTTACCTCTTTTTAAACTAGCTTTTCCTAGTAGTAGGTCTGCCAGTTGTTTAAATGGATTGTTTCAATCTGGTTGTTACTGGGTTGAAAATGAACTTCAACATCCGTATTGTACCCTCAGGGAAAATCTCAACATCGCGGCTCAATTAACAAGTGAATTGTAGGCAATTACCACTTAAATGGAAAGATCGGAACAATTAAATTCTGATATTGAATATAGCATACTTATATGAATAAAAGGCAATTCCAGAAATGACATTCATAAGCACCCTACTCTCAAGTACCATAGCAGGGTAATGATTCCCCCTATTGGTAGATTGACTAGAGTGTACTAGGTGATCAGGCATATTTTGCAGTTGTGTTAAAAAATGACTTTTCCCTTTATATGTATATAATGATCACACCCTAACTAAGCAGACTATATCTCATTTATGGATTTGTAGCAGCAACAGAGAATCTTTAGCATTTACAGTTATTATGGTAAGAGACAAGTTCATTTCAAAATGACAATTCCTGAAAGATGCTCCATCATGCAGAAATCTATTTCAGGGTTATAAATACTTGTCAGTAGGAGAGAGGTTTTATTTTATCATCCTGTCAAGTTGACAGAATATAAGTACAGTTGCTATAATTAAAGTCTCTGCCTTTATAATTTAAAATACTGGACAGGCACCCGGGTGGCTTAGCTGGTTAACCATCTGACTTCAGCTCAGGTCATGATCTCAGGGTCTGTGAGTTCAAGCCCCACATTGAGCATTGTACTAACAACTCAGAGCCTGGAGCCTGCTTCAGATTCTGTGTCTCCCTTCGTCTCTGCCCCTCCCCCTCTTGCATTCTGACTCTCTCTCAAAAATAAATAAGTATCAAAAAGAATAAAGTACTGAATATATTATTTTAACTTTGTTTATTTATTTTGAGAGAGCACAAGCAGGGGAGAGACAGAGAGAAAGAGAGAGAGAGAGAGAGAGAGAGAGAGAGAGAGAGAGAGAGAGAGGGAGGGAGGGAGGGAGGGAGGATCTCAAGGAGATCACTTAAAATCACTCAAGGGCTGAGTGATTTTAAGATGGGCCTTCCAAAGTGGGGATCAGGTTGATTGGGAAGATTTTATGACATTAAAGCTTTGTATTGGATGGACAGAGCATAGTGCAAGTCTTGAAATGAGATTGTTTGATAAGTGAGCTGTCTTCCCCAGTGAGCAATGTTGTCTCAAAAATTAATTTTCTGAGTTCTCTAAGCAGTAAAGTTTTTTATTGGTTCATTGTTTTAATTTCCATGGGCAAAGAGCTTAGTCATGTTGACACAGGTGGTCTTAGTTCTTGGTCCTAATAGTTATGTCATACTGATACAGGTGGTTGTAGTTCTTACTGTTTTGTAAACTTTTTTAAAAAAATATAATTTATTGTCAAATTGGTTTCCATACAACAGCCAGTGCTCATCCCAACGAGTGCCCTCCTCAATGCCATCACCCACTTTCCTTTCTCCCCCATCTCCCATCCATCCTCAGTTTGTTCTTAGTATTTAAGAGTCTCTTATGGTTTGGCTCCCTCTCTCTCGGTAACTGCCCCCTCCTTCCCCTTCTTCATGATCCTGTTACATTTCTCCAGATCCACATATGAGTGAAAACATATGGTATCCATCTTTCTCAGCCTGACTTACTTCACTTAGCATAATACCCTTGAGTTCCATCCACGTTGCTACAAATGGCCAGATTTCATTCTTTCTCATTGCCATGTAGTATTCATTGTATGGATAAACCACATCTTTTTGATCCATTTGTCAGTTGATGGGATTTAGGCTCTTTCCATGATTTGGCTATTGTAGAAAGTGCTGCAATGAACATTGGAGTACATGTGCCCCTATGCATCAGCACTCTTGTATCCCTTGGGTAAATTCCTAGCAGTGCTATTGCTGGGACATAGGGGAGTTCTGTTGTTAATTTTTTGAGGAACCTCCATGCTGTTTCCAGAGCGGCTGCACCAGGTTACATTCCCACCAACAGTGTAGGAGGGTACCTGTTTTTGTACATCCTTGCTAGCATCTCCTGATTTGTTCATTTTAGCCACTCTTACCGTGGTGAGGTGGTATCTCAGTGTGGTTTTGATTTGTATTTCCCTGATAATGAGTGACGCTGAGCATCCTTTCATGTGTCTGTTGGCCATCTGTATACATCTCTTTGGAGAAGTGTCTGTTCATGTCTTCTGCCCATTTCTCCACTAGATTATTTGTTTTTAGGGTGTGAAGTTTGGTGAGTTCCTTAAAGATTTTGGATACTAGCTCATTATCCTATATGTCATTTGCAACTATCCTTTCCCATTCCATTGGTTGCCTATTGGTTTTCTTGATTGTTTTCTTTGCCTTGCAGAAGTATTTTTTTGTTCTTGATGAGGTCCCAGTAGTTCATTTTTGCTCTTGATTCCCTTGCCTTTGGAGACGTGTCGAGTAAGAAATTACTGCAGCTGAGGTCAAGGAGGTTGTTTTCTGCTTTCTCCTCTAGGGTTTTTTTTTTAAAATTAATTAATTTATTTAATATTTTATTGTCAAATTGTTTTCCATACAACACCCAGTGCTCTTCCCCTCAAGTGCCCTCCACCATCACCACCACCTCTCTTCCC
>NC_043708.1:50976599-51017781 GCF_006229205.1 Suricata suricatta | reverse complement strand
TTTGAGAAGAATGCTGGTGCAACTTTGATGGGGATTGCATTGAATGGGTAGATTGCTTTGGGCAACAATGACATTTTCACAAGGTTTATTCTTCTGATCCATAGCATGGAATGTTTTTCCATTTCATTGTGTCTTCTTCAATTGCTTTCATAAGTTTTCTATAGTTTTCATCGTATAGGTCTTTTACATCCTTTGTTAGGTTTATTCCTAGGTATTTTATGGTTTTTCATGCAATTGTGAACAGGTCAGTTTCTTGATTTCTCTTTCGCTGCTTCATTATTGGTATATAGGAATGCAACTGATTTCTGTACATTAATTTTGTACCCTGCAACTTTACTGAATTCTTGGATCAGTTCTAGTAGGTTTCTGGTGGAATCAGTTGTGTTTTCCATGTAGAGTATCATGTTATGTGCGAAAAGTGAAAGTTTGACTTCATCTTTGCTGATTCTGATGCCTTTTATTTCTTTTTGTTGTCTGATTGCTGATGCTAGGACTTCAGCACTATGTTAAACAACAGTGGTGAGAGTGGACACCCCTGTCATGTTCCTGATCTCAGGGGGAAAGCTCTCAGTTTTTCTCCATTGAGGATGATATTAGCCATGGGCTTCTCATAAATGGCTTTTATGATGTTTACATATGTTCCTTCTGTCCCACTATCTCAAGGGTTTTTATTTAAAGGGGTGCTATATTTTGTCAAATGCTTTTTCTGCATCTATCGACAGGATCATATAGTTTTTATCTTTTTTGTTAATATTGATGTATCACATTGATGGATTTGTGAACATTGAACCAGCCCTGCAACGCAGGAATGAATCCCAATTGATCATGATGGATAGTTCTTTTTATATGCTGTTGAAATGATTTGCTAGTATCTTGTTGAGTATTTTTGCATCCATATTCATTAGGGATATTGGCCTGTAGTTCTCTTTTTTTTGCTGGGTCTCTGGTTTGAGAATCAAAGTGATGCTGGCTTCATAAAATGAGTCTGGAAGTTTTCCTTCCATTTCTTTTTCTTTTTCTTTTTTTTTTTGGAACAGCTTGAGAAGGATCGGTATTAACTCTGTTTTAAATGTCTAGTAGAATTCCCCAGGGAAGCCATCTGGTACAGGACTCTTATTGGTTGGGAGATTTTTGATAACTGATTCAGGTTCTTCACTAGTTATCGGTCTGTTCAAATTTTCTATTTTTTCATGTTGAGTTTTGGTAGTGTATGTATATGTTTAGGAATTTTTCCATTTCTTCCAGGTTGTCCAGTTTGTTGGCATATAATTTTTCATAATATTCCCTGATAATTACTTGTATTTCTGAGGGATTTGTTGTAATAGATCCATTTTCATTCTTGATTTTATCTATTTCAGTCCTCTCTCTTTTCTTTTTGAGAAGCCTGGCTCAAGGTCTATCAATTTTGTTTATTTTTTCAAAAAAACAACTCTTGGTTTCATTGATCTGTTCTACTGTTTTTGTTGTTGATGTTGTTGTTGTTGTTGTTCTATATTATTTCTGGCCTGATAATTATTATTTCTTTTTTCTGCTGGGTTTGGGGTGTCTCTTCTGTTCTGCTTCTAGTTCATTTAGGTGTGCTGTTAGATTTTGTATTTCGGCTTCTTCTAGTTTCTTGAAATAGGCCTGGATTGCAATGTATTTTCCTCTTAGGACTGTGTTTACTGCATTTCAAAGGGTTAGGATTGTTGTCTTTTGATTTTCATTTGTTTCCATATATTTTTTTGAAATTTCTTCTCTAATTTCCTGGTTGACTCATTCATTCTTTAGTAAGATGTTCTTTAACTTCCATGCTTTGGGAGGTTTTCCAGACTTTTTCCTGTGGTTGATTTCAAGTCTTATAGCATTGTGATCTGAAAGTGTGCACACTATGATCTCAATTTTTTTATATTTATTCAGGGCTGCTTTGTGACCCAGTATGTGATCTATCTTGGAGAATGTACAATGTGCACTCAAGAAGAAATTTCACTGCTTTGGGGTGTAGAGTTCTGTGAAGTCCATCCAGTCCAATGTGTCATTCAGGTCCATTGTTTCTTTAATGATTCTCTGCCTAGTTGATCTACCCATTGCTGTCAGTAGAGTATTAAAGTCCCCTGCAATTAGCACATTCTTATCAATAAGATTGCTTATGTTTGTGATTTATTGTTTTATGTATTTGGGCCCTTCCAAATTCAGTACATAGACATTTATAATTGTTAGCTCTTTCTGATGGATAGACCTTGTAATTATTATATAATGCCATTCTTTATCTCTTGTTACAGTCTTTACTTTAATGTCTATTTTGTCTGATATAAGTATTGCTACTCCAGCTTACTTCTGACTTCCAGTAGCATGATAGATATTTCTCCATTCCCTCACTTTCAATATGAAGGTGTCCTTAGGTCTAAAATGGGTCTCTTATAGACAGAAAATAGATGAATCTTGTTTTTTTTTTTCCCATTCTTATACCTATGTCTTTTAATTGAAACACTTAGTCCATTTACATTCAGTGTTATTATTGAAAAATATGGGTTTAGAGTCATTGTGCTTTCTGTAGGTTTCATGCTTGTAGTGGTGTGTCTGACACTTTATGTTTCTTGCAACATTTCTCTCATAGAGCCCCCCTTAGGATTTCTTGTAGAGCTATTTTAGTGGTGATGAATTCCTTCAGGTTTTTTTTAAATGTTTTAATTGTTGTTGTTTGGGAAAACCTTTATCTCTCCTTTATTCTGAATGACAGGGCTTGCTGGTTAAAGGATTCTTGGCTGCATATTTTTCCTGTTCATCATATTGGAGATTTCCTGCCATTCCTTTATGGCCTGACAAGATTCAGTAGATAGGTCTGCCACTATCCCTATGTGTTTACCTTTATATGTTAAGGCCTGTTTATTCCTAGCTGCTTTCAGAATTCTCTCTCTATTCTTGTATTTTTCCAGTTTCACTATGATATGTCTGTCATACAGAAGGTCAATTCAAGTTATGTCTGAGGGGAGTTCTCTGTACCTCTAGGATTTCAATGTCTGTTTTCTTCCCCTGGTTGGGGAAGTTCTTAGCTATGGTTTGTTCAAGTACCCCTCTACCCCTTTCTCTCTCTCTTCTTCTAGAATTCCTGTGATATGGATATTGCTCCATTTGTTTGGATCACTCAGTTCTCAAATTCTCCTTTCATGCTCCTGGATCAATTTACCTCTCTTTCTCTTGGCTTCCTATTTTTCCATAATTTTATCTTCTAATTCACCCATTCTCCTTTTTGCCTCTTTAATCTGTGCTGTGGCTGCCTCCATTTTATTTTGCACCTCATTTATGGAATTTTTTAATTCATCATGACTATTTTTAAGATCCCTGATCTTTGGAGCAACGGAGTCTCTGCTGACTTCTTTACTTTTTTCAAGCCCAGTAATGAATTTTATGACTATTGTTCTAAATTCTTGTTCATTTATGTTGTTTATATCTGTTTTGATCAATTCTTTAGCTGTCACTTCTTCCTGGAATTTCTTTTGATGAGACTTCTGTTTCATCACTTTTGGCTAGTTTTCTGACCCTTGTAACTTTTAAAAGCTTGTTATAAACTCTGCATCTGCAAGTACAGCTATATTAAAGGGGGCTCAAACACTGTCCAGGGCCTGGCGGTTCAGGAGGTGTCTTTTGGAGAGTGTTACTTGTTCTCTGTTTTCGTGACTTTGGTTATTTTATTTCCCTCCTCGTAGTGATGTATTGGACCCTCCACCAGGTGTGCTTTGGTTTGTTCCTTGAAGTAACCTTGGAAAGAAAATCACACAGATAAGCAGGAAACAAAAACATGCAAATGCATAAACAAATTAAAAAAACAAGAAAACAGACAAAAACAAACAAATAAACAAAAACACAAAAGACAATCTAAAAGCATAATACCAGAAACACCAGCTACAAGTAAAGAACAGGGGGGAGGCGGTGCTGATGGAAGAGCATATACAAAGAGAGAAATGACAGGGAAGGGGTGAAAGAGAAAATGAACATTGACCGGGCCGAGAGACTAAAAGGCTTAATCCAGAGAGAGAAAGGAGAATATGGAAGGAGATAAGGAAAAAGAAACGAAGATAAAGTTACCCTGAGAAACTATATGGCCTGATTATTCCAGAGAGAGAGAAAGGAAAGGAAAGAAAGAGGTGTGGAACATGCATCAAGAAATGGATTAAATCTGTCTACTTAAGCAAACCAATAGCCAGAGTAACCAGCATAGAGGAGAGAAGAGATAAGAAGGAGAAAAGGGAGAATATATCTAAATAACAAGAGTTGATCTAGAGTTAATCCAGGCAATGCCTCAGTGCTGGTCTGGAGGGGGCCTTTGGTTCCACAGCTTCTATCCAGCTTCAGTAGATAAGCAGCTGTCTAGCACGGAGGGGCGTGGTTTGGTGTAGGCTGGTCCCACCTCCACTGTGGGCCCCGCCTTGGTGGTTGTGGAGAGAAAAACGGCGACCTCCGCCCGCCCCCTTCCTTCTTCAAGGAGGTGTCCCATATAACTCCTTTGGATCCCTCCTCAGTGTGCCGCAGGCACAGACAAGGCAGCTGTCTTGCTCCGCTGTCTTCTATGTCCGTCGCCCAGCAGAGTTCCAAACTCCCACTCTGTGCGCGCCAGCATTGCTGCCTGATAAATGCTTCTGCAGCTGTGCTGCAGCACTTCAGGGCAGAGGACCGGACTCTCTGTGCCCCTGGCACACCACTGAACCTGGAGGTGACTCCCCTCTTCCCTAGGAATGCGAACAGGGCAGCTGCCCCGTCTGAAGAAAGCCTTGCCGTTAGAGATGGGATCTTTTCTCAAAAGCCCTGAAGTTAGAGATGGTATGATAGGATCCCTCTCCATCCTGGCCGGAGGTTTTTCTTTTGTCCAGATACGGTTCTGTGCTTCCCCAGCTGCTCTTTCTCATCTCTTTGTCACTCCGCAGAAGGGGATCCCTCCCCTCCGTGCCTCCGTTTTATCTCCCCCAATTCACAATCACGCATCTCTCGGGGTCTGGATTTCCCGTTTTCTTCCTAGTACACTGTGTCTCCTTTCCTCCCAGACTCTGGGTTCAGAGTCCTTTGGCTTCAGCCCTTCTTTGTTTGAGAGACAGAGGAAGTACAGATCCCTCTACTTCTCTACCATGTTGGCCTGTTCTCTGTAAACCCTTTAAAAAAATGAATGTTTATTTTTCAGAGAGAGAGAGAGAGAGAGAGAGAGAGAGAGAGAGAGAGAGAGAAAGAAACAGAGTGTGAAAATGGGAAGGGCAGTGAGAGAGAGGAGAAACAGAATCTGAAGCAGGCTTGGGGCTCTAACTCACAAACTGTGAGATCATGACCCGAGTTAAAGTCAGAAATGCTCAACTGACTGAACCACCCACGTGCCCCTGAAAACCTTTTTCTTAATTTATATTTTTTCCTGAAAGTTAATCCAAGTAGGCATGAATCTCAGGCAAGTATAATCACCTCTCCTTGGAGAGAATCTTAAAATATACATTAGAAAGGATAGTTTCAAATGGGGAAAACTTTATATTTTTATCTGAGCAAGTGCCTGGAAAGTTATGTGTGTGGCTTATCCTTGAGATTGAACTAGAGCCTCTCTTTCCAGCTCTAAATCCCATCTTAACCCCAATTAGCAACCAAACTTGAAACAATAACTCAGTCAGGTGCTTGAATGAGCAAAGGAGAGGGAGTGCTCTGGCCAGATACCAACCAGATACCAGGGAAGACAAGGGAAGATTCCTTTATTAAATACTCTTATAGAATTTTATTGTTTCTTCCTCATAGCCCATTATTACAATTGGCAATTAAATGTATATTTAGTTACTGATTGAAAATTTCAAGTGAGCAAGAATATTTCTGCTTTTCTTGCCTTAATGTTAGTGCAGGGCCAGACAAGCAACAATAACAATAAAAGCTTACTAGGTTCCACTATGTAGCAGTCACTGTTCTAAGTGCTTTATTAACTCATTTAATCTTGAACAATCTCTTGAAGTAGATACTACAGCTCTTCCCATTTTACAGATAAGGAACTTGAAGCACAGAGAAGTTAAGTAACTTGAGTCATTTTTATGTAACTAGTAAAGTAGCAAAGCTAACATTGGAATCTAGTATTCACTAAATATTTATTGAATAAATGGAATAAATGAGTTGTGATAAGTTCTTTTGGACTAAGATGAAAGCAGTAATGCAGTATGGTGCCTTTAGCCCTATAGCTAGAATATTTATAAATACTAAGTACATACTGCATTATTAGGGAATGATATAGGCATATTTAAGTAGGCTAAAAGAAAGGCAGCATCATGGAAGCATTTATAAATGAAGCATTTAATTCACTGAGGTCTCTATAAAGAAAACTGCTCAGATTCAATCCCCTTCTTTTAAGTCTCCCGAAAGTGCACTGCCAAAACTATCAAAGAAAAATGAAGTGGTCTGGTTCAGCAGGTTAGCAAGCTGGTGATTCTCCTTCTGCTTCCTTTTTTGGTGGTTGTGATGCTTTATGAAACAAGCACCTTGTAGAATCATCTATAGCTTAATCTGTTGGGATATAATATTTTTGTAAAACAACTCAGATATCAGAGACCTTGGTTTTCCCTTTTGGGTTTCTGACTTTCTCATTTTTTAGTGCTTTCAAGAACACTGTTCTCTAAGAAATGAATTTTAAAACCAGAGCATAACCCGATAGCTTTCCCCCCTATTGCTCACCTAATATTTCTTGTTTCCTTAGCATGCTAAATTTCAGTCTGCAACGCACAACAAAACCTGACCAACTCCCCAAACCATGATTCTTTTTTTTTAAACCCTGATTCTTAGTAAAATTGTTTAAGAACTTTTGCTTTCTTATAAATGTTTAAAAATAAATAATAGGGCATAGCTGTCTCTCCCTGTTACATGTCTATATTTGTTTCTCATTTCAACTAACTCAGGATTTTGTTGTAGTGGAAGCTGACTGATCTTATTAAGAACTTTAGCTAGCATTGAAAATTTGTATTGGCAGGATTAATTGCATAGAGAATTGCTTCCATGGGTTTGCTATAATTTGCAACTTGGAGTTACTTCTCTAATACTTTGCTGTTTGAAATGGAATCATACGTGATTTTCAAAAGATGATAGCATAATGTTCCACAGGATTCAAAAGTTTCATTTGAAATTTGGACTTTCATTTGTAATCTGAAATATAGCCTGTAGTATACACTGATCAGTGAAAGACATTTAAAAATACTGTCTACTATCAGAGTAATGTCATGGTTGTTGAAAATCACCAGAATGGAAGTTAATTAGAAGTTGGTACTGTAACTTCATGTATTCTTGTCTTAGAGTATTCTGAGTAACTTACTTTCAATCAGAAGACTTGTGCTGTACTTGGATAAGTTAGGTGGAAAATAGCCAGTAAGAGCAATAGCATTGCATAAAAGAAGGAGATTTGTGACTTCCTTCTTGGTATAATTTGAACAATGCTAAAATTCATGGGGTCATAGAATTTAGAAAAGTTCTGGGCATGGGGTGACTTCTGTGAATGATCAGGTCTGGGTGAGGAGTTGCACTGGCTTAGGTAGCCAAGAAATAGTTGATAGTGGTGAAGGATGAAAGGTATCCTCATGGAGAAAGTAGAGTAATACAAGGGATAAATAAGGGCCCGCTTTATAATTTTGCATAGTGTTTGACTTGTCCATCTATTTTCATTAAGAACCACAGTATGGACAGTGGCATTCCAGATTCTACTGGGGACTAAAGCCAATCTCAGAAGGGACAGCTTTAAACCTTGAAAATGCTTTTGAAGGCATTTCATGCTCTGAATGACTTTCACACAGTAGATACTATGTTGGGTGAATGAATGAAATAGTGTGTAGAAAGAAGAGGCTAGGAGAAGAAGATAAACATGGAATTACTTTGTTCTAGAAAGTAATGACTCTGATCTTTTTCTCTTCTATGTATCTATCCTGCCATATACTTTGAAAGATGACTACATCAAATATTATTTAGGCTTTAAGAAATAAGAATTTATTTACTAATCAAAGAATATTTATTAGTAACATATGGCAGTGATGTTGTAGGTCCTGAGAATATAGTGAGGTAGAAAGAGTCAGTCAAATGAGATATACTAAGTGGTGATAAAGTCAAAGCAAAGACAATGATGAAGGTTTCTCACATAGAATAGTCAGGGTAAGTATTTCAATAGGCTGATATGTAAGCAGAGACCTGGGTAAAGTGAAGAAGCTGGCTGAGTAGATACCTGGGAGAACATTCCAGGGGGAATAAAGAGGTAGATGTTGCAAATCATTTGCTTCTCATAGTGCTCCAGCATCTGTAGGCCACAAGTTGCCTTGAGCTCTAGGACCCCATGTAGTATATCCCACAATTCTGTCTCCCTGGCGAAGAGCCAATATTTTACTTCTTTATTGCTCATCCATTAACAATAGTCGCTCCCTTTTATTGAGTGCTAACCAAGGTGTCAGACACTGATTATCTAATTTATTCCTCACAAAAATCGTATAATTTTTTTTTTAAGTTTATTTAATATATTTTTTGAGATAGACTGAACGAGCATGGGAGGTATAGAGAAAGATGGAGAGAGAGATTGCCAAGCAGACTCCACACTGTCAGCATGGAACCTGATGCAGGACTCAAACTCCTGAACCGTGAGATCATGACCTGAGCTGAAATCAAGAGTTGGATGCTTAACCAACTGAGCCACACACTTGCCCCAACAACCCTGTTAAGGAGGCATTACTATCTCCATTTTACAGAGAGAAAACCAAGAGTCTAAGAGATCACATAATTTAACAGCAGATAGTAGTCCCAGATTTCTGGGACCGAAAGGAAATTTTCTAGTTCTGAAGCCCATTTTGCATTTATTTGGTTTATTTCAGAGTTATTGTATCTAGATGCAAAATCATGTTAATCAGTCAATGTTTTTAAACATTTTATTTTTAAGCTACTTGTAAATTCACATGTAGTTGTAAAGAATAATACAGAGAGCAATTCTGAGTCCCGGTTACTCTAATTTCCCTAATGGTAACATCCTGTAAAACTATAAGGCACTAGGGAAAAGGAAAATTGAGGCAAATCTTAAAGATTGTACAAAACTGCAGTATAATATTGGGATTTAGCATTGACATAACCCTCTGATATTTTTCAGATTTCCCCAGTTTTACTTGTATTTGTGTGTGTATTTAGTTCCATGCCGCTGTGGCACATGTGTAGGTTCATGTGTCTGTCACCACAGATCTAGTATAGTTCCTTCACCACAAATACCCCTCATGTTGTTCTTTTACAACTTCACCCACTCCCACTTTCCCAATTCCTTCATTCCTGCCATTCATCCCTGGCAATCACTAATCAGTTCTCTGTTTCTATAATTTTGTCGTTTCAAAAATATTATATAAATGGAATAATATAGTCTGTAAACTTTGGTTTTTCTTTTGACAGCATAATTCTCTAGGAATTTATCCAAGTTGTTGTTTGAATTAATACCTCATTTCTTTTGACTGCTGAGTAGCATGCCATGGTATAGATGTACCGCAGTATGATTAATGATTCGCTGGGTTAATATTTTACCATTCTTAGGAAATATGTGCATTTTAATAGGGGCTACCCAAAGACAATGTCTTCAGTCAAAGTAGAGATTTTAATGTTAAGAACATCAGCTATAAGCCAGAAGATCTTTCTGGAAGATAATGGTCTTGGGTTATTCTTTGATAATAGCAGGTTAAGTAGAGGATGGTGGGAAACCTACTTTTCCATTTTATGCTTGATCTCACTGCTGATATTACAAATGATGTGCCGGGTTACATCCTGTAACTGGATGAGATACATTGCTTTGCAGGCGAAAAACCTTTTCCATCTCCTGCATATTGTCTCAAATTTAAGAAGGGAAGGAGCATTGCCATGTGAATCAGCATGTTCTTGTTGTTCTCAGCGGGGGAAAACAGCAATGAGAAATGATACATCTATATTTCTGAAGGTCCTTTATGGAAAAAGCTCAAATGGTTTGTTCCTGGCTGGTTACTCTCCACTCTCACCAGGCATCTCCACTGTCATCTTTTATAAACCTTAAGTGGACCCGATTTGTGGATTGCTTCCTACTGACCCAGAAAAGATATAGAAAATCTTTGCATGATGCAAATATTTGGTTTTATTTTTTAAAAGTATATTTCCTATGTATCTCTTCAGTCTGACTTGTTTTTAAGGTCTCAGCTGCTGGTCCTCTTACTGTGTTTTTGATTCTAAGTGGTTACCCTACTGATGTCCACCTACTCTACCTAAACTGAACTTAAGATCTGCATCTTTAAGTATTACCTTAATTCTTTTTTGTTCTTATTTTTTATCCACTGCATCAAAGGCCTATTGATAAATATGCTCTGGCCAGCTGGGGCTCAAAAAGAAAATCTGTGTAATGCTGTGCTGTATTTGAGGGAGGCATATGCACCTTTGCTTTTCATCCTAATAGTCTAGATTGCTATGAAGAGGAGAGTAACACTTTTATTTCTATATTAATTCACTTAGTACTTAGTGAGCATTTATGTTGTGTGAGACACCATGCCAGGTGTTGTGATGGCCAGAAAGGTGCGCTGGCCTTCACAACACATGTCCCAACAACAAAGGTAAGACAGGTCTATCACTTGAGAGCAAGATGCTGATAGTTAATAAAAATCTGAGAGATTGCTGACCCTGCTTTTGTCATAATATTAACTTGACATCCATGTCACCTCCTCCAGTTTATAGAACATGCTCAGTTTTCATTGATAATCGTTTTTAATCTTCATGTTTCTTGTCTATAGATTAAGTCAGTGAATCTCAGATATGTGGAGACAGAGTTCAAGGACAAATCTAGAGCTTTATCAAGAGGCTTCACCTTCTCATTTATTATTATTTTTGCAGTAAGAGCTTTAGATTTTAAAACTTTACCTAAATCTGTATGGTCTACCTTGAGACTGTGTGAATTGGAGGTTAAGAATTTAGGAGTTCATTTTAATAATTTCATTTTCCTTTAAAATAATAATCCTCAAAATAAATACTTTTTTTTTCTCCTATGAAGGACATGAATTAACGAACTCTCCTTCCATGGATATAATTTTGAATTATGTTGCTTGGAGGTTAAATCAGGAGAACTACATGTGAGTATATGAATGTTAAATAATTATCGTTAATTTAAGCGTCCTTAAGAGAGCTTTAGCTGCTCAAGTGAGCATTTGCTTAATTTAAATTGAATTAAAAATAATCTTTGGGAGAAACAGTTTCTAAAGTGCAACTTGAGTTTCATGGAAATGGGAGGAATAAGGTGTTGTGTTGCAAAGATCTAATATTGCAAGGATGGTATTTTGAGCCACCCTGATGCAGATATTCCTGAATATTAGATTGGTACAAAATTACAATGTCAAATGATGCTCCAGAGGGACAGAAAAGTTTCTGCCAAAGGTTTCTTTCCTGCGGCCAGAGAGCTCTTTGAAAGGTATGCTTTCATATTTAGGAACATCTAGGAAATTACCTGAAGAATAATTTTATGTGGAGTATATTAAAATGTTCCAATTTTGCTCACCTTCCAGGTGGCTGAGCATAACCCATAGGAAAGAAGATTACATAAGGGCCTAATAAATGACATGAAATAGGTGCCAAAGCAACCTCTTTGTTTTAGAAATGTATTTTTGGAGAATTGCTTTAGTAAACCAATATATAGGATATGTTTCCTCAAGCAAATTACCTGGGCATGATTTGATTCCTAAAATCATCCTGCCTGGTCTGCCACCCCTATTTTAATAGGAAAAGCACTACTAGAAATGAGAGAAGAAAATGGTGAAAGGGACAGCCCTGAGAAAGAGTTAGGGGGAATGAACATGATTGCCACAAATGTGCATATGGTCTTTTGTCCTGGCTCTCTGCCATCATTATACTTTGGATACTGGTGTCAGAAAGAGCACAAGACTGTCCTGCCTTTGATTACTATGCAGGCGATCAGCTGGCTGAGGAAAAACAAGCAACCGAAAAATTCATCTGAAAGCCTTAAGAAAAGGCCCCAGGCAGTTTGCAAAAATTTGGGAACCTTAATCTTCTAGGGGGCAGGGATCCAAGTCAAACTTACCTAGATCTCCAGAGCTGGAGAAGCATACAGAAGAATTAACATAGCTGCTCGGGACTGCTATATTTAGAAAGCTCTGATTGCAAGATTAGCTGTTGTCTGGTGACTGGATACTCAGATTTTCAGAATGTTCCCACCATTACCTAACTGATTAGGGCCATTCACTGTGCCACAGTGTTTATGCTTATGCTTAACACCTGCTTTCATTCTGAGAGTCTGGAATTTGGGCATATGTTGGACAGAAGTGTCCCCACTGAAAACCATGGACACCGAGTCTCTAACGAGATTCCCTGGTAGACAACATTTCACATACATCACACACTTTGGTGCTCGAAGAATTAAGTCATCTTATCTGACTACACAAGGAGAAGTCTCTTGAAATCTTGAAACTCTTTCCTCCAGACTTTGCTCATGTTTCTTTTCTCTTTATGGATTTTGCTTTGTGTCTTTTCACTGTAATAGGTCATAACTATATGTACTGTGAGTTCTAGCAAATCACTAAATTTGTGTTGGGAACTCCCAACACAGAACCCTAACTGGAACAGTTTGTGAATGAAATGAGAGTTGTAATACAGAGTATGATACATTCTGGAATTTAAGTCAGGGATGAGTTTGGAATAACTTTTTACTAATATTTAAACTCTTGACACCCTTGACCAGAAATTTGTATGAACTAAGGTCCTTCTGTGGACAATAAAATCATAGTAAGGCAAGTGGGGTCCATGTGTTCCCCAACTCCCAACATGAACTGAATCTGGTGAATTTAATTTACTTAGCAGAGTAGTGGACAACTTGTTAATGAAAAAATCCCTACATAGATTTGGTGGAAAATTCTTGTTCTAGCAGTGCAGAGACAGATAAGCGGAGAAGGTCTCATTGCTGACATGGCAAGCATTTTAAAGACTAACATTAACCATTCATAGTTAATGCAATAAATATTTCTTAGTTAAAGGTAAACAAAGTTTCTTTTGCCTTTCTTCTTTGCTGAATGTTATTCTTAAAGATGGTGATTTCGTTGACAGCGAACTGTATTAAAAGCCAAAGCAAGATGTCCTTACATCCAAGGAAAAGTGTTAACTGAAATTGTAAATATCTGCATTTTAGTGTTTGTAGCTAGTCTGACTTACACAATCAGTGTTTAAGAGGGAAAAGTCCTCTAAAGATATATACCCCTTTATTTAAAAAAGTCAAAATAAACAAGTTTCATTCTTTTAAGGGACTGTCAAAAACAGTGCAGTGTTCTCCTGTTCCTTGATTTGCCTATTCAAGTTGTAGAAACTCTGCCTTTGAAACTAATAATGTGCTGTTTAGTTATATGGCTCTTATTGGTGTTTTGTCACTTAAAGCTTTATGAAAGCACAGGGAGGCCACTACTGTGCAACAAGATTAGCGTAGAAAATATTGATTTCTTACATGAATGAACAAAACTGGAATTATACCCTGCCTTGTTACCCTGTTGTGGAACCTGAATTAGAGGAGAGAGTCCTGGAATCATGTGGTCTTGGTTCTGCCTCATTTTTACCATCACCTGCTGATTACTATTTTCACATACTGGTAAAATAACTGGCATGTTTCTCAGAAAGAAAGTGCAGTTGGAACTTTTATATAATGAACTTAGATATTTTAAATTCAGTTATTTGGGATGGAGGTGAGGGTGTGAATTTCACCTTGTAGATATATATGGGGTCTTTAAACTAGGGCACCTTAGCACCAAATAGGATGGTCATATTGCTTATTTAGCTTATTCTCACTTTTGATAATAAAATGAGAACAATAAATACTTACACATGTATACAGTGGGACTGTTCCTGGGACAGTGAGATATGTGGTCATTCCAGCTTTGAACACTTATTTTCTTTTTTCTGCCCTGGGTATTAGGGAATTCATTAAATTATGAAGTATTTTAGATGTTATGGGAGAAAATACTCACTAAATCTGTTTGTTGATATTAAAACATGGCCTAAAAATACTTTGACACTTCTCTCATTGAGAGGTGGGGTCTAAGAGACCACCCTTTGAATGTGGGTGGGCTTGTCATTGCTTTGACCGATAGGGAGTATGAAGGAAGCAACATCATGATTTCCATGGCTGGATCAGTAGATGATGTAGCTTGTTCCCTGGGACACTCCTCTTTGGAGCCCTAACCTGGCATTTAAGAAATCTGACCACACTAAGACTGCCAGGCTGTGAAGAAGGAAAGCCACATAGAGACACCACATGTAGTTAACAGGTCATCAGTTCTAAACTTCAGTGAAGTCATCCCAGCTTAGATGAAATAAGTAAGTGAGCCTTCAGGTTGATGGGCTATGAGCAAACAGTCAGGAAAGAATTCTTGAGATATTTTTGGTGTAAAAAAAAGGTGCTCCTACTATAGCACAGGGACAGGATCCATGGGCAGAAAGAGCTGCACTGGAATTGTGAGGAGTAACTGATTATATACTTTTTAATTAGTGGGGGATTAGGGATAGGGTAAGTCTCTAAGGGATTTGTGCATGTTAGAAGCAAGGTCTCCAGGACCTTGGAGGGCTAGCTCCTATTAAGATAAGGTTCTTTACTACTGTCTAGTAAAACATTAGTCATGTGTGTCATGGGCTTCAGATATATGTCAGTGGGCCACGTGTTTGAAAGGTAATTGCTGACATATATCTTAGGGAGTATTTATGGCTATCAGAGGAAAGTAGCACTTACAAGAGCAGAGGTACAATGGTAAAACCTTAAAGGAAGTCCTTGAGGGAGCTGTAGGAGTGCTACAATCTGTATGCTTCAAGAATCCTACCTGACCCTATGAGCCACAGAAAAGTTTGGCCTTTGTTCCTTTTTCCCCTATCAAGGTGATTCCAACTTGTATCCTTCGGGTCTTCCCAGCTGAGGCCAGTGTTATCATGAAGCAGAGGTGAGCCATTCCTGTCTTACTCTTTTTAAATTTTGGATCCACCTAATCCATAAGAATAATAAAGTAGTTATATTAAGCCACTGATTTGAAGATAATTTGTTATATGTAATAGTAATGGGTATGCCGTGCTTTCTATTTTTTGCATTTATCTGTTTTGAGGTATTCCAGGACTTTCCTCAGTACCCTTGGCTCTGAGCAGAGATATCTCATTTTTCTACAACGCACTGTTGTTCCTCTCTGAGGTGGGTTCCTATGTCTTGCATCACCCTATCCGCTTATTAGCTATTTTAAAGCACACCTTCTTTCTGGAAACTTGCTTTATAGACTCCAATACTTACTGACTTTCCTCTTCTGTAAATCACAATATTATTACGCTATCATACCAATCTTATGGCTTTAGTTCATGATATTTGTGCTTTTCACTGTTGTTTTGTACGTGTCTTTCCTTCTCAGGTAGGTGGTAATATAAGGCAGGGGCATGCTGTGTTATTTTATCTTATTGTAGCACAGTGCAGTGATAAGCAAGGGGGAGAAAATATGTATTTTCCCAGTAGTCCCTTGGACCAGTTTTTATTTTCAATATTTCCTTTTAATCTTAAAATTCAGTGATGCTCTGATGTATTTGAAAGCCATTTTCAAGGATAATTCCGAACCATACAGAAAAAGTGAAGAGACTACTTTAGATATGCTGTGCAAGATAAGTTAATGAGATGCTGGGAAACAAAAGCACATAATGAATGGCTTTATTTGTGGGATAAACAAGGCTTTCTGAATGTGCCAATACAAAATCCCTTATGATTAGGTGGATTTAGATTCTTTTAAAACTTTTGATCATGTTTTATAGGCTAATAAAGCTACTTTGGGGGCAAAAGTAAAGTCTAAAATTTTTCCCATAAATTAGTTGATGCTTTTATTTTTCCTAAGTCGTTGATTGTGTTCCAATAAGGAAAGCTTTAAGGGAAGTTTCCTAATAATGGATAAGAAGAAATTCTCAAAGAATTAGAAAGATGTTAAAGAGATGCAGAAAAACATTGTTAGGTTAATTCCCTAGAAGCGTTTTCATGTTCTAAGATTATGAAGACAGGTAAATCCTGTCACTCCTATACATGTCTTGTGGGCTGACAGTGGTACAATTCTTATCCCCTCTCCCTGGGCTTCATTCAGTTCTGAAATCTGCAGTAGAAGATTGGGGTAAAAGTTTCCAAGTTCTTCAATTCATCTCTTGAAGTGGCACAAAGTACCAAGGGAAGATTTGGTACTAGATTAGATCATTGAATATGGATGAAATATGTGGAGCTGTAGAGAAACATTGTCAGAAGTAAAATTTTCAAGTAAAGAAACAAAGATGTCATTGCACAAAACTAATTAGTCTAAGAGCAGTCTTTTACTTAGTTGTTTTAAGAAATAGTACAAGCCTCATTGAAAATTCTGCATTGTTGGGGCCCCCTGGGTGCCTCAGTCAGTTGAATCTGACTTTGGCTCAGGTCATGATCTCACAGTTTTTGAGTTCGAGCCCCACATCATGAAGCCTGCTTTGGATTCTCTGTTTCACTCTGTCTCTGCCCCTCCCCACTCATGTTCTTTCCTTCAAAAATGAATAAACATTAAAATAAAGTAAAATGAAAATAAAATTCAATGTTATTATTGAGTTTTGGGTCAAAATGTATGGCCCTTCAATTTCTTACTCTTAGAGTTTATTCTGTCTCAAAAGTTGTTATATCTCAAGTCTTTACATCAACATAATACCTTTTTAATTTTTTTTACATTTATTTATTATTGAGAGACAGAGAGAGAGCATGAATGGGAGAGGGGTAGAGAGAGAAGGAGACACAGAATCTGAAGCAGGCTCCAGGCTGTGAGCAAGCTGTCAGCACAGAGCCCAACGCAGGGCCAAACCCGCAAACCACAAGATCATGACCTGAGCTGAAGTCAGTCACTCAACCGACTGAGCCACCAAGGGGCTCCTCATCAACATATCTTTGATCCTATGAAATTTTTTTTACATTCACACCATTTTGAAGATATGATACAAGATTAGAGAATTTATAGTAATTAATCACTCTTTTTTTTTAAGGACTTTTTACTTCACCCATTCTGTGGTTTCTAGCTAAACTTAGCTAGAGGAGCAGTGGTCGACCCAGAGAGCTGCTTCTCTTTAGTCCCGTTGCCCAGGGAGATTTTTCAGGATCCATATGCCATAACCATTGGAGTAGGTTCAGGAACTAGTAATACCAGTTGATGATCTCAGAATCCTATTGCAAATAAATGATTTATAGGATACTACAAAGAAATCAGTCAGTGAACACACCTCAGGGCAAAGTGATAATGAATACAGAGCTTAATTCACAAATTTAGAGATGTGGAAATAGGTTGGCACAGTATGACTTGTATCTCCGATATCTGATGACTTAGTTGCACAAAGATAAAGTGACTTGGGTGTACTGAGTTTCTCTTTTATTAAACAACTCTTGGTTTATGAAAGAAATAGAGCTACAGCAACTTATTTTTGAGGAACATATAAATCTCAGAAGTTTGCAGCTCCAAGTCATCAGAGAGAGTGTAGAATGTGGAGCACAAATATATATTCTAATTCTAGGGTCAGTTGTGGTCATCCTCGGCTTTTTTATTGTCTTGGTAGCAGTGGAACACAGCAAAGGGCAGGCAGCAGCATCTTTCCACATATTGAATGAAATTTTAGATTGCTCATATGTCATGAATTTTATTTGAAATGGGAGGTATATACTGAGGAAAGAGAATGAAGAAAAACTTAAATCTCAATTTCCTATGGATTAGGAAATATTTGTATCAAGGAAGGAAAATAAGAAAATTTATGTTAATTTTTTTTACTTTTTATAAAAAGTAGAAGTACTTTTTGTTACTTTTTATAAAAAGTTATTTTTTGTATGTCAACTATACTTTAATAATAAAAAATTATTTTTAATAGGGTTGATTAGGCACTGAGGGGCTGAATATAAGCAGAAGAACAATTCACAGACTTGTTACCTATTTTCTCTGTTATGGACTGCAACTAGTTTGATCTATAATAGTAGTAAGGAACCATACTAGGAAAGAAATGAACCTTGTTAAAGGGAACTACTTATGTGTTATCCACTCTGAGCCCAGAAACTCTCCTCACTCCCTATTTATAAAAGTAAAATGTGCTCTTCATAGAGAAATTTTCTGATATAAATAATTAAAACATTCTTTACATTTCTGCCACCAGAGAGAACTATTAGTATTTTTTTCTATTCCTAATTTTGTACATTATTGATGTAATACTGAATACATTTGCTATTAATATAAACATTTTCTAGTTTTACTAAAACTTCTTCATGAACACGTTCAATGCTTGCATGATATTCTTTTGGCTTCTGGTTTAATGTTTGCTGCTTATCTTGAGTGGAGTCAACCCTTCTAAGTATTAGTAAGCAATAGGTTGAGCAATCTAAACAGCAGGCAGCTTCAGTCAATCTAAACTCATGTCTGTTTACCCAGGACACCAGGAAAATGGGCTTTGCCTTTTTCTGGATAGAAGTTCCTTCAAAGAATGATGCAGACAGGTATAATACATTTTATGAATGGACAAAACTTTGTTTATGTATGGAGTATAAACAAGTCAGCTATAAGGAACAAGGGGTCTATAATACCTGAGATGTTCCAACCACCCAGGAACAGTGAAGTCCCTGATATACAAAATCCAAAGTCATTCCCTGGGTCTTTAGAATCTTTTACTTCAGCAATTTAGTGGGACCTTCCCAGAACTTTTCCTAAGGTGGAGCTAATGAGAATATATTGCTGCACTTCTGATTAGAAATTGCTTTATTTACACATGGGTTTTTCTCAAAATATATGTAGTACCAGAAGGAGACCCTAATCTTAGGACAATAGAAAACATGCATATCCAATTTGATTTTTGCTGGCACCTTATCTGTACTAGGTTGCTTATTCCTACAGAGGTCTTGGGAACCTCACTTCTATATTTTTAATTATTTAAAATTTCTGCAGTGTCTTTATCCCTCTTTCATCTAGGGATCTTTTATCTTTCATCTGATTTTCCACAAGATTGTACTTATCAGTACCCTCTGCTCTCAATTTATCAACGGATGACTTATTTTGTTTCTAACAATGCTTGATTTTGTCCCTCCTCTTCTATTGATAGCTTTGGTCAATATCATCCAACATAACACTCAATGAATTCCAGGATATGAAGGCACTGATTTCCCAGCTGTTCTATGATATGAAAATTAAGCTTTGAAAATTAAATTTTCTGTGTGTTAGTTCTTGGGATATACTCCCTGAAATAAAATTATTAGATCAAGTTTATGAACATTTTAAGGCTCTTGTTACATGTTTCTAAAATGCTTTCCAGTACACTAGCATATGATATACATAAAAAGTAATTACTGACAGTGATGCCAGGATTGTAACTCTACTTGTTAGGAGGGATCTATGTCACATGTATATATATATATATATATTTATGATTACCTATTTATGAGAGATTTTAAATTTGAAGCTTTGTGATGAAATGAACAAGATTAATTCCCATCCCAACACTGAACTGAATGATAGCACATTTTCTCTGTAGTTAATTTAAGAACACATTAAATATAAAAACCATGAATACCACAAATGGTATTCTAATATCCATTTCCAGTTGTTTTTTTCTGAGGAACCAGTAAGCATTCTTTGTTTATTATGCTACGAGAACAGTTCTTCCAGTTTGAGTTCTCCCTAAATTTCCTTTCTCCAAGTACCAAAATACTATTATCACATATTCCATTCTGTTTTCTAACTCCCTTTTATTTGGAATTGGTCTTTTTCTTGCTTAAGGACTCATTGTTATTTGCAGAAATTAATTGTTTTTGTCATCTCTAAATACTCCAGTATTCCTTAAAATCCTGAGTGTTTATTGACATATTATATGAAGAGTCAATTTTGCTATTCTGTTTTGGGTTGCATGTTTTACCTATTCCTTGGGATTTGCTTTTTCCTACTCTCTCTTCTATCATTCTCAACATGCAAACCAACTCAATGTTCACAGACTCAACAGTACTCTCCAACTATGGCTTTAGATACCATTTGTATGCCGCTAATTGCTAAATTTCCATCTCCTGCCCAAATTTAACCCAACTCCAGAACTGTATACCCAACCACCTACTTGATACATTCATTTAATGTTGAATAAGCCCCTAAAACTGAACTTTTAAAAGTTTCTATCCTTCCTCCTAACCCCAGTGATGCTCAAACATCTATCTATCATCCGTTTTTCATAGATCAGTCAATGGCAACTCTGTCCTTCTGGTTGCTCAGGACAAAAGTTGGAGTGTTCACTGATTTTTCTCTTCCATATTCTACTTTTAATCCATTAGTGAATCCTGTTAGTCTACCTTTAAGATATAACCCAAATTCAATACTTCTCACCACGTTTACAGCTAACAAACCAGTTGGAGACACCATCATCTCTTGCCTGGATTATTGCAATCACCTTCTAACAGGGTATCCTTACTTACATTTTTACTTCAGTATAATAGGTTCATTAGTGTCTCTTCCAAATTCATGTCCACTGGGAATCTCAGAATATGACCCTATTTGGAAATAAGATCTTTGCAGATGTAATTATTTAAGTTAAGAAGAAATCATACTGGATCAGGTTGGACACTAATCCAGTGACTACTGTCTTTAGAAGAAGAAAAATACAGAGACACAGACACATACCAATAGAGGGTAGAGAGCCATGTGAGGATAGAGGCAAAGATCTGCATCTCTTGTCCAAGAAATGCCGAGGATTGCTAGTTACCACCATAAAAGTTTAAGAGTTAAGGAAGTTTCCTCCCCTTGAGCTTGCATAGGGAGCTTGGCCCTGCTAAGACCTTGATTTCGGACTTCTAGCCTCCAGAACTAGGATGTTTAAATCACCCAGTTTGTTATATTCTGTTATAGCAGTGCTTGGAAATGAATGTACACACTATGGTTCATTTTCAACAGAGCAGCTACTTATCCTTCTATAATATAAGACCAAGTCTTATTTTGCTTAAACCCTTCATTGACTTACCATTTCACTCTGATTAAATGCCCACATCCTTTCAAAGTTTACAAAACTCAACCTTGTCTTCATCCATCTGTATCAACTCTCAGATCTCATCTTTGTTCCTCTTCCCCTACTCTTTACTATATTTTGATTATATCAGGCATGCTTGCACTGTAGACTCTAGACTGCCCTTTGTCAGATGCTCTCCTCTGGATTCCTAAAGAGCTAATTTCCTCATTTCTTTTCAACTTTTAACACAAAGAGTTACTTTGTAATAAGGTTTACCCTGATCTACCTTATTTAAAATTGTAACCAGCTTCGTGCTCTGACCCTACTCTTTACCTTTACCCTCCCCTATTTTCCTTCCATAGCAAAGTCATCTTCTAATATATCAGATTATTTATTTTTTTTAATATTTATTATCTAATTTCTTTCACACCTCATATAAGTAGTGATGATTGGCATGCAGGAAGTATTCAAACATTTTTGAATTAATTTATTCATCCAATAATATTTTGGTGCATACCATGTGTTACATAGTGATCTTTCCCTATTTTCTTGTACTGCATTTTCTTCTGTGCTATATGTAGTTAGTTATAGTTCATAGAAGGACATTTTAAATATTTTTAATAGCTACTTTATAGGATTATTATGAGTATTTTGTGAATTGTTAGATGTAATGTACCTAGAAAGATCCTGTAATATATTAAGTGATCCATAAATGTTACTTTTTAAATTCAAATTTAAATATTTACTTATTTATTTAATTTTAATTCCAGTGTAGTTAATATACCCTGGAATATACAGTAGTTATATTGTTTCAGGTGTATAATATAGTGATTCAACAATTCCATACATCACCCAGTACTCATCACTGCAAATGTAATTCTTAATCCCCATCACCTATTTCAACTGTCCCCCTATACACCTACACTCTGGTACACATCAGTTTGTTCTTTATAGTAGGAGTCTGTTTTAAGCCTGTTTTTGGTTTCTCTCTCTCTTTTTTCTTCCTTTGTTCCTTTGTTTTGTTTCTTAAATTCCACATATGAGTGAAATCATATGGTATTTGTGGTATATATATAAACCACATCTTCTTATAGGAGATTGGTAGGACTGGGGTGGTGGGAGAATAATCACAGGAAGTAGATTTCTTTGATTTTCAATTAAGTGTATTGTTAGAATTTGATACATTAAATTCCACATATGAGTGAAATCATAATCTTTTGTCTTTCTCTGGCTGAATTATTTTGCTTAGCATAATACACTTAAGTTCTAACCATGTCATCGCCGATGGCAAGATTTCATTCTTTTTGAATAATATTCCATTGTGTTTATGTATGAATGTGTCCACTTCTTTACCCACTTATCAGTTGATGGACATTTGGGCTCTTTCCTTAATTTGGCTATTGTTGATAGTGCTGCTATAAACATTGGAATCCATGTGCCTCTTTGAATCAGTATTTCCTATCTTTTGGAAAATACCTAGTATTGCAATTGCTGGGTCATAAGATAGTTCTGGTCTTACTGTTTGAGGAACCTCCATACTGTTTGCCAGTGTGGCTATCTCAACAGTGTGAGAGGGTTCCTCTTTCTCCACATCCTCACCAATATCTGTTGTTTCCCGAGTTGTTCATTTTAGCCATTCTGACAGGCGTGAAGTGGTATCTCATTGTGGTTTTGACTTGTATTTCCTTGATGATGAGTGATGTTGAGCATTTTTTCATGTGTATGTAAGCAATTTGTATGTCTTCTTTGGAGAAATGTTTATTCATGTCTTCTGCCATTTCTTAATTGGATTATATATATTTTGGGTGTTGAATTTGATAAGTTCTTTATAGATTTTGGATACTAGCTTTTTATCTAATATGTCATTTGCAAATATCTCCTCCCATTCTATAGGTTGTCTTTTAGTTTTATTTATTGCTTCATTTGCTGTGCAGAAGCTTTTCATCTTGAGGAAGTCTCAATACTTCATTTTTGCTTTTGTTTTGCTTGCCTCCAGTGATGTGTCTAGTAAGAAGTTGCTATAAGTGGAGGGTTGAAGTTCCCTACTATTGTGGTATCTTTATCAATGAGTTTCTTTATGTTTGTGATTAATTGATTTATATATTTGTGTTCTTTCACATTGGAGGCATAAATATTTATAATTTTTAGATCTTCTTGGTGGATAGACCCTCTTAATTACAATATAATTCCCTTTTTCATCTCTTGTTATAGTCTTTATTTTATTTAATTAATTAATTTTTAATAGTTTATTGTCAAATTGGTTTCCATATAACACACAGTGCTTCTCCCCATAAGTCCCCCCCACCACCATGACCATCATCCCCTCTTTCCCTCCCCCTCCCCCTTTAGTCCATGGTTCGTTTTCAGTATTCAGTAGTCTCCCTTGATCTGTGTCCCTCACTCTCCCCTGCTCTCTTTCCCCCTTCCTCTTCCCATGGTCTCCTGCCAGGTCTCTCCTGTTAGACCTATGAATGCAAACATGCGACTGGAAGCCAAAAGAAAGCTGGAGTAGCCATACTTATATCGGACAAACTGGACTTTAAAATAAAGGCAGTAACAAAAGATGAATAAAGACACTATATAATAATTACAGGGACTCTACATGAAGAAGAGCTAATAATTATAAACATTTATGTGCCGAATTTGGGAGCTCCTAGATGCATGAAACAATCACAAACAGAAGCAATCTTATCGATAAGAATGTGCTAATTGCAGAGGTCTTTAATACCCCACTTACAACAATGGAGAGGTCAACCAGACAAAAAATCACTAAAGAAACAATAGACCTGAATGGCACACTGGAGCAGATGGAATTGGTAGATATATTTAGAACTCTGCATCCTGACGCTAGGAAATTCACTTTATTCTCGAGTGCACATGGCACATTCTCCAAGAATGATCACATACTGGGTCATAAAACAGCCCTGCATAAATACAAAAGAATTGAGATCATACCATGCACACTTTCAGATCACAATGCCATGAAACTCGAAATCAACCACAGGAAGAAGTCTGGAAAACCTCCAAAAATGTGGAGGTTAAAAACTACCCTACTAAAGGATGATTGGGCCAGTCAGGCAATTAGAGAGGAAGTTAAAAAAATATATGGAGATGAATGAAAAAGAATACAGCAATTCTAACTCTCTGGGATGCAGCAAAGGCAGTCTTAAGAGGAAAGTTCATCACAATACAGGCCTACCTCAACAAATCAGAAAAAGCACAAACTTAAAACCTAACAGAGCACCTAAGGAAACTAGAAAGGGAGCAGCAAGAACTCTCCAAACCCAGCAAAAGAAAAGAAATAATAAAGATCAGAGCAGAATTAAACAATATAGTCTTTATTTTAAAATCTGGTTTGTCTGATACAAGTATGGCTACTCTTGCTTTCTTTTGATTACTGTTAGCATGATAGATGGTTCTCCATACCCTTACTTTCAATTTGCAGGTATCTTTAGGTCTAAAACGAGTCTTTTGTTAACAGCATATAGATGGGTCTTATCTTCTTATCCATTCTTCTACTTTTTGTCTTTTGGTTGGAGCATTTAGTCGATTGACATTAACAGTGAGTACTGAAAGACATGAATTTAGCACCATTATGTTGTCTGTTGAGTTGGTGTTTCTGGTCAGGAGCATTTTGTTTATCTTTCTTCTTATTTCTACTTCCTCTATCTGATACTTGCTCATCATGTTAGGTCTTAGTCTAGAGATTTCAAGTTTCCTAAGAACATTTTTCTATTCAATGCTAATTTCATCCCCTCCCTCCCAACAATATTAGCTTCATTGAAGTGAGATGTACCTTTTTTGTGCTTCTATGGCATCTTGCATTTCATTCATCGTAGCATTAACCACAGTAAATTACTGTTGCCTGTTTATTTCTTAGTGTTTCAAGGGCCAGACCAGTATCTTGCACATCTCTATATTTTAATCCCTTAATGCTATGCTTGGTATACCTTAGGAAGCAGGTATATAAAGATTTACTAGATGAAGGATCAAACTTTTGAAATATTTCCCACTTTAAAACAAGAGAAAATTCTCTCAGCATTTTGTTTGAGTATATCTAAAGACAAAATTCAAATCTTAATGTCAAATATTTTCATAAAAATGACAAAATTAAAATATGTTTAAAAATTTTTCTCTTCAAAAGAAATTATTAACTTTGGGTTGCTTCCATGGATTTAATCATTGGACTTTAAAGGGACCAGAACTGATATAGCAAAGAACATATAAGGAAGAATACTGGCCTTCATGATATAGAGTCTAGGTCATTTTCACATATTGAGGTAGAGAGGAAAATTTCTATGGGGTTATTACAAACTGAGAGCTAGAAAGGATGTCTGACACAGTATGGAACACAATGACTCCCGGACTCTCAGGTTTACTTAGAAACTTGGGAATAAAGGAATTAACTACAAAAATAGTTATAAGTCTGACAGTCATAAATCATAAGAGGAACAAGAGGGAGGAAGGAAAAGGGAGGATGAAATAGCCTTCAGATGGGGAAGGGGAGAAATTATTTTTGGAAGAAAGATTAAGAGATTAGATGTCAGGGTACATAGATACAATGGGGTAAAGAAAACATAGGCACTCAGCCCCTTATAGTTAGAGGCTTATTTTAGTTATTTCTAAATAAAACAAATGATGAGAAGTGCGATATCAGAGACAAAATTCAACAGACTGACTCAGAGTCTGCCCACAACCATGAAACAATTGAGGAATGCCTTCTTAAAGTTGCACATTGGGAGTCAATATCAAGAGCTTTGGGGATTCTTCCCTGGATGACTGGAAAGACTACACTAATAATTACAGAAAATTTACATAAGCCTGAGATAGCTAAGCTTCAAACTTTACTCCTCATCATCTTGGGCATTATTAAATGAGTTTCAAGGTGACCACAATTATTTTAAGAAGGAAAACACATGCTTGGTAAGTTCTCTGGTTAGAAATTTATAAGATTTTAACTCTATGAAATCATTTATTGATTAAGAGGTACATTAAAAATGAGTCAAACAGGACCAATACAGACAAATAAAGTTCTGGATTAAAGTTGTACTTACGGGTAGGTGAACATGGGCCGCCAGTGCGGGCTGAGGGAGGAGCGAGCAAGGGTCCAGGTTTCACGGCTGGCCGGTGCGGGCCGCCCTCCGGGGCAGTACCTTAGCTGGACCAATTATTGTGGAGTCACAGGTCACAGCAGTATGGGGAAAGAATGTTTCATTGAAGTGTTTAATTGAAGTAAATGAAACTAAAACACAAATTTCATGGGAGAAGACCCATGGCAAAAGTTCACAGACTGTTGCTGTTCATCATCCTCAGTACAGATTCTCTGGTCAAGGAGAATATCAGGGAAGAGTCCTGTTTAAAAACTATTCACTTAACGATGCTACAATTACTCTGCATAACATAGGATTCTTGGATTCTGGAAAATACACATGCAAAGCTGTTACATTCCCGCTTGGAAATGCTCAGTCCTCTACAACCATAACTGTATTAGTTGAACCCACTGTGAGCCTGATAAAAGGGCCAGATTCTTTAATTGATGGAGGAAATGAAATGGTAGCAGCCATTTGTATTGCAGCCACTGGAAAACAAGTTGCACATATTGATTGGAAAGGTGATCTTGGTGAAATGGAATCTACTACAACTTCTTTTCCAAATGAAACGGCAACAATTGTCAGTCAGTACAAGCTGTTTCCAACCAGATTTGCTAGAGGAAGGCGAATTGCTTGTGTTATAAAACATCCAGCCTTGGAAAAGGACATCTGATATTCGTTCATATTAGATATACAGTATGCTCCTGAGGTTTCAGTAACAGGCTATGATGGGAATTGGTTCTTAGGAAGAAAAGGTGTTAATCTCAAGAGTAATGCTGATACAAATCCACACCCTTCAAATCTGTATGGAGCAGGTTAGATGGACAGTGGCTTGATGGTTTATTGGCTTCAGACAATACTCTTCATTTTGTCCATCCATTGACTTTCAGTTATTCTGGTGTTTATGTCTGTAAAGTGACCGATTCCCTTGGTCAAAGGAGTGATCAAATGGTCATCTACATTTCAGATCCTCCTACTACTACCACCCTTCAGCCTGCATTTCAGTGGCATCCCTCAACTGCTGACACGAGGATCTAGCAACAGAACCAAAAAAATTTCCCTTGCCATTGTCAACTTTGGCAACAATTAAGCATGACACAATTGGCACAATCATTGCTAGTGTAGTGGGTGGGGCTCTCTTCATAGTACTTGTAAGTGTTTTGGCTTGAATATTCTGTTATATGAGAAGACGGATGTTTTTGGAGACTACTTTGCCAAAAACTACATTCCACCATCAGATATGCAAAAAGGGTCACAAATAGATGTTCTTCAACAAGATAAACTTGATTCTTACCCAGACAGTGTGAAAAAAGAAAACAAAATCCAGTGAACAATCTAATATGGAAAGACTATTTAGAAGAGCCTGAAAAAACGCAGTGGAACAATGTAGAACATCTCAGTAGATTTGCAAGACCAATCAATGGATTATTATGAAGAACTAAAAATGGGAATGGAGTTCGTCAATGATGAACATTATGACGACAATGAAGATGACTTAGTTTCACATGTAGTTGGTTCTGTAATTTCCGGGAGGGAGTGGTATGTTTAGCAACCACTAAATGTGATTTAACCTATGTACAATGTTTCATTCATACTAGTTGATCATTTTCAGATTGTTTATACTTTTTCTTGAGGAAGAATAAGCTTTTCCAACTTGATTTTCAAGCTTTTTATATTCTAATTTGACAAATGAAACTGTAAAATCTGGGTTTAATGTATCTGAGCTGCTTTACAATTTTTTTTCAATGCTGTACTACTGTCTAAAGATTTAAATTTTAATGCAGAGTACTTTATTGATCTGAGGCACACAGGTAAGAAGAAAAGTCAACATTAAATGTATGACTTTTTGGTACAAAAATTAAAAAGGAAAAAAAGGAAACTACCTTGGCATTGTGTATTAAATGTTTACCTAAGACTATAATCTCAAGTATAATGTTTTTTAACATATACCTCTCAAAATTTATCACCACTAAATGATACTATATGAAAATCGACTATAAAACTAATTCAAGGAATGTTTATATATATTTTTAGTATACAAAAAAATATTCAGCCTGATAAAACATCTTTTCTTTTCAAACATTGTTTTCTAAGTTTCTGTAGAAATGAATCTTTACCTCTGTATTTTAATGAGCCTTGCCATAATTACTGTAGAGTGGCTTTTCAAAGATATTTTGTTGCACTAAAACTGTGGTAGTAAACTCAGTGAACATGCTGTGTGGAAGAGCCTAGTTAGCTCATCAGTATTTTTGTCTAAAATACATACAAGAGTTATAATAAAAACATGCCTTTTAAACAAAAAAAATAAAATTGGACTTATGGAAGGCTTTTTCCTCTGTGGACTAGCATTTAACCCTATTCAAGGAGTTGAAGGAAAGCAGAATTTATTTGAACAATAGATGTTTGTAGCAGATCTTGGACTTAATGATTCCATATCTCTCACTGTGGAGAGTTCTATAAGACATAATCTAGAGTAACAATTTGAGGATGGGGAAGCAAAAGAAAAGAGAGACATATTGAATCATTAAAGAGAATTATTGTTATTACTTTGTGTGGTATAAGAGAAACTGACACAACCTAAAGATTATGTTGAAATGATCAAAACCCACTTGGCCTTGCTTAAGAGGACTAGGGGGACTACAGTGGGATGTGCAAGGTTGGAAATGTGTTCCATTATTATGAGGAGCAAGGTAGCAGAAAGTAGAGTTTCTTCTGCTAGTGAATTGGTGCAGGTTATAATAGGTTGGGGAATTCAAAAACTGAAGTAATTAAAAATTTAGGGGAAAAAAACATGTCAGAAGACAGGCATAACAAGTGTTATGGGGGGGGGTCACAAGATTTCAAAACATAGAACTATGAAGTAATTGTCACTGGCAACAAATGTGAGGACCAAGGTCCTTGGGGATCAAAGATCAAGTTCTGCTTGAGGTGAAGATAAATATGCTGAAGGAATTCTAGACTGGGAAGTAATAACACCTGCTTATTTGATATAGAAATCTTTACAGGGATACAAGACACAATGAAGAGCAAGTGCTTGGGACTGTGGGAAATACAGGAAATTTGTTTGGAGGAAAGTAGAATAAGAGTGGAGGCTGCTGATGCTGCCAGGAAATTTATAACTTAAAAATTATTTTCCATATTGGAGCAGACACCAAAGGATAAAAGGGAGCCTAAAGATAGGCTAAAAGGTGAATCCTAGAGGCACTGTCATTGCAGATTTCTGTATGTTTTTAAGTTAAATGAACAAATTATGAATAAAAGTCATCCTGACTTTCTAAAAGATAAACAGTAGACTCTGTGATCTACAGATTGGTGAGTTTAACATGGATTATCATTTTGATAAATAGGTAAATAACTGGTTTGGACAATTAGAAGGAAGTAATGATTAGTCATGAGTTTTCTAAAAACAATTTATTTTACAAGTTTGTTTATTTGTTTAGTCATTCATTCTCAATAAATGGTTGACTGGAATTGGTTGAATATCAGAATGTACCCCGTGTAGTTATGGATGCCTTTGGAAGAGCAGAGCCCAAGGGAGACAAGTGTGAAAAACCAAAAAGCGGTAAAGTGATGAATAAAGAAGATAATCACAGATTATGGCAGATGTTATAAAAAAATAATCTGAGTGGGGAGTAAGGTAATGTCCTGAGGGCATTAAGATTGGGTGGGTAGGAAAGGGCTTTCTGAAGAGATAAATTTGAATTAAATTAGGGAGAATGAGAAAGAGCCAGCTGCACAAAGACCAGTGGAATAGGGAAAAACATTTTCAAAGACTTACAGGAAGGAATTGGT
This sequence comes from Suricata suricatta, assembly GCF_006229205.1. Classification (NCBI taxonomy): domain Eukaryota; kingdom Metazoa; phylum Chordata; class Mammalia; order Carnivora; family Herpestidae; genus Suricata; species Suricata suricatta. The sequence goes on along the minus strand of NC_043708.1, from coordinate 50,987,935 downwards.
ATAAATAATAGAAGAACATAAAGCAGATCAATGTGTCTGAAGTATAGTGAGAAAAATAATAAAAGAAGAGTCAAGTAAACTTTGAAAGGAAGAAAGAAATAAAGGCACATAGTGCCTTGTGGGTCAAGATGGGAAATTCAAATTTATTCTTTATTTATTTTATTTTATTTTATATTTTATAATTTATATTTTATTGTTTTAGTTAGAGCAAGCAGGGGAGAGAGGCGGGGGGGGGGAGATAGAGAGAGAGAGAGAGAGAAAGGGAGAATCTTAAAGGGGCTCCACACTCAGCATGGACACTAACATGGGGCTTGATCACATGATACTGGGATCATGACCTGAGCTGAAATCAAGAGTTAGATGCTCAACCAACTGAACCACCCAGGCACCCTGAAAAATTTATTCTAAGAGCTGTGGGAAGTTATGAACACTTTATGTAGGAGAATGATCTGATATAATTTATGTTTTAAGTGACTATTTTGTGGAGGATATTTCCAACATGGGTGGGGGAAGAATGGAGGTAGGGAAACAAGATAGGAGGTTATTATAGAGGCTTAGGCAAGAGGTGATGGTGGTTTAGATCATAGGTTTAGAGTAAGATCATGACAGTGGACAGAAAGTGATGGCTTAAACATATATTTTGGAGATGGAACAAAAAAATTGAGCTGATTGATTGGCTACAGGAAATAAACAAAAGGAATCAAGGGCAGCCCTTAGACTTTTGGCCACAGGAAATGAGTGAATAATGATTTTCTGTAATAGAAGAGGATTAGATTTGTTGGAACTATGAGCTAGCGGTGGACTCAAGAGTTGAAAAATGTAAAAAAAAGAGTTGGGCAATGTAGTTTAGAGAAATCTATTAGACATCTAATTAGGGTAGACAGTTGTCTATAAGAATCTGAAACTCAGTAAAGTTCAGAACTAAAGAGGTATATTTGGGAGCTGGGAACATACAGGATTTATTTAAGGGCAGGGGCTCAATAAGAGCACCAGCAAGACCAGAAAGCCCATGATGAAATCCAGTTACTGGTGGTTGGGTGAGAAGGACACTGAAAAGACATGGCAGAGAGGGAGGAGGCAAATCAGGAAGGGTGGAGGCATGAAAACTAAGAGAGAGGTGTTTCTCAAGAAGGTATGATCAGATTTCAAGTGCTGCTAAGATGATGAATATGGAGACAGGGAAAAAAATAATTCTCCTAACACTTCCACTTAGTCTGTGGACTTCTTGCTTTTCAAGGACTCTTCCTATAATAATCTCTTTATTTTGAATTATGAATTTCTATCTCTTGTCAGAAGCATGAGTGTTTGTCACTCATCTAAAAAATTTTCTTGAAAACTTGTTCTTCTCAACCACTTCCCATTATCATTGATCCTATTCATAGAACATTTTGTTAGAAATTGCATAATTGGTTCTTCAACCCCACCATTCTATTGAAATGGCTTTTCTTATGGTCCCTAATGACTTACACTTTGCCATATTGAAGAATTCTTTGTCTTCATTTAAAATGGAAGTCTCGAGGCACCTGGGTGGCTCAGTCGGTTAAGCCTCCGACTTCGGCTCAGGTCAGATCTCACGTTCGTGGGTTCAAGCCCCGCGTCAGGCTCTGTGCTGACAGCTAGCTCAAGACCTGGAGCCTGCTTCTGGTTCTGTGTCTCCTTCTCTCTCTGCCCCTTCCTCTCTCATGCTTTGTCTCTCTCTGTATCAAAAATAAATAAAACATTTAAAAAATTTAAAATGGAAGTCTCAGCAACATTGGACATACTTTACTAGTACATTTATATTTGTTTCTTTGTTTCTTTCTTTTTTTTTTTGCTACCACTAATACAAAGTATTTATTTGATAAGTCTTTTTTTTTTTACTACAATGTAAAAATATTAAAAAAAAAGAAAACCCTCTCACATGCATAAATGAAAGATTGCACACAAAGAACTCACATCTTTTCAAGCTTCAATAGTAAATATTCTGCTACTATGTATTAAATACTGCATGGTTTGCCCAAGCTAAGATGAAAGCACATCATAAATCAATAAGCATTGTTCTCTAACTTTTCCTCTTACCTCATTGGTTTCTACTCTTTATTATGTTCTACTGGCTTCGCTTCTTCCAAGTTTCTATAGTTAGAGTGCTTAAGGGCTAGATATTGGGCCCTTGGCTTTATATACCACCTATGATGCTACCTAAATATGTATCTTTAGCCTCACTGTTTTCACTGAGGTTTACAAGTAATTCTCTTTGGCACTTAAACCTAGAACTCCAACTGTTATCTCAAAATTATCATGTCTAGGACAGAACTTTTGATTTCCTATTCTTCAAAATATGCATGAAATATGTTTTTCTCTGGTATTCCTGATTTAAATTAAAATCTCTATTTCATTCATTTATTTGATTATGGCCAAATTTTTTGAGTTATTTTCAGTTCATCAATAAATCATGCTGGCTTTTCTTCAAAATATTTTCTGAAGCTCATCATTTAAAAATGTATTCCTTTTTCATGTTTTCTCATGTACCTACACCCTAAAAGAAGACCCTCCTATTTTTAAAAAAATTTTTATTCTTGTCTCCTTTTTTTTCCATTCCTTACAGAGTAGCAATATTGTTCTTCTAAAGGGAGATTCAGATCATATAATTCTCTCTTACAGTGTTTCTTTTTTTAATCTCCAGTATTTCCTTTTATTTCTTAGGATTTCCATTTTTCTGTTTACATTGCTCTTCTGTTCTTGTATGCTGTTTACTTTATCCATTATAGCCCTTAGTGTATTAATCATAGTTGTTTTCAATTCCTACTGTAATAATTCCAACATCCTTGCCATGTCAGGTTCTGATGTTTTCTCTGTCTCTTCAAATTGTGCTTTTTGCTTTCTTTGATATGACTCCCCCTGCCCCAAGAATAATTGACATCAATATTGTATTAGTTTCAGGTGTACAACATAATGATTTGATATTTATATACATTACAAAATGGCCAGTACCATATTGCTTTTATTAATATAGCTTTATAGTATATCTTTAAATCTGGGAGCTATCCCTTTCTAGTCACATCTTTTTTTTTACCCCTAATCTTTGGAAAACCACTGATATATTCATGTTCACTGTAACTTTGTCTTTCTGAGAATATCATGTTTATGAAAGCATAATTGTGTGTAACCTCTGAGACAGTTTATTTCATTTAGCCTATTATCTTTGAGACTTAGTTAAGTTATTGAGTGTGTGTCAATAGTTCTTTTTTTTTTATTATAGGGTGTTCCATTATGTAAATATACCATAGTTTGTTTGTTTGTTTGTTTTAATCTACTTACCTGTTGATGGACATTTGAGTTGTTTCCAGATTTTGGTGATAATGAATAGGGTTGTTATACTCATTTCAGTATTATATGTTTCTGTGTGAACATACGTTTTCATTTCTTTAAAGTAAAAGCCCAGGAACAGAATAATTGGACATATGGTAAATGATTGGTTAACTTTACAAGGAACTGAAAAATTATTTTTCAGAGTGACATTAGCAGTTAACATTCCCACTAGCAATGCATGACAATTCCAATTGCTCTGCAGCTTGGTCAGTACTTGGTATTGTCAATAATTTTTATTTCAGCCTTTTGAAAAGGGATATAGTGGTATCTCAGCACGGCCTCAATTTGCATTTTCCTAATGGCTAGTGATGGTAAATTGCTTTTCATGTGCTTATTTGCTGCCTATCTGTAACTTTTTGGTAAAGTATTTGTTCAAGCCTTGTATTTATTTAAAAAATTGGGTTGTTTGTTCTCTTACTGTTAAGCTCTGAAAATTATTTATATATTCGGTAAGCTCTGAAAATAATTTATGTATTCTGTATAGAAGTCCTTTGTTAGATATGTGATTTGCAAGTATATCCTTCACTCTGTTGCTTATCTTTTTATTACTTTAAGTGTATCTTTTACAGAGCAAAGGATTTAACTTTTTTCCCCTATAAAGGGGATTTGTGTTTTTGGTGAGATATCTAAGAATTTGCTTGTTGTTTTCTATTTTTCTTTTTCTTTTTTCCTCTTTTGCCTCCCACTTATGGATTAGTTGAGCATATTTTGTTTCCATTTCATCTTCATTATTGACTTTTTATACCTCTATTTCTAATTTTTAAGAGAGTACCATAGGGCTTACAATATACATTGTTAATTTATCATATCTATAATTTATCATAGGATGTTATACCGCTTCATGTATAGTGTAAAAATCTTCTGCAATACTATCCTGTGTGCTATAGTTTTCACACATTTTACTTCTACATCTGTTTATATGTTATAAACTCCAAATATATTGTCTAAAGCAAACATAGTAACTATTATTTTTAAGGTGATCAAAAATAAGAAAAAGTTTTTTAAAATTTCTTTCCTTTTTATTAGTTAGGGAGCTCTTCATCTATTTCAGTAGTTTCAAGTTCCTGTTTGCTATTATATATGTGTGTATATGTAAATATATATTATATTATTAATTATATATATATGTATTTTTTGCAAGAATGTTTTTTAACATTTCTTACCATGTGGGTTTACTGCTCATGATTTTTCTCAGCTTTTGCTGGTCTGAAAAAGTTTTTCTTTTACCTTTACTTTTGAAATATATTTGGGTGCATATAGAATTCTATGTTAACAGCCTTTCTTTCAGTAATTTAATGACGTTACTCTGTTGTCTTCTGGCTTGCATTGTTTCTAATGAGTAGTCAACAGTTATGCTTAGCTTTTTTCCTGTTTATGTATGTGTCTCTTTTCCTTGGGATATTTCCAATGTGTTCTCTTTATATTTGCTTCCAGCAGTTTGGATATGCTATATGTAGGTGTTTAAAAGTTGTATATATCCTGTTTTGAGTTCTTCATGGATCTGTGGTTTGATATCTTTCATTATTTTCTAAATGTCTCAACTATTATCTTACTTCTAATACTTTTTCTGTTCCATTCTCTTTCTCTTTACCTTTTACGGTTCCATTTACAAGTATGTTAATCTCTTAGATATTTCTTCCATAGGTCTATGATGGTCTTTTGTTTTGTTATTTTTACCCTTCCACCCATGTTTAAATTTGAGTGCTTTTTATTGATTTATTGTTACATTATGGATTTTTTTTTCTTAATAGTTTTGAGTCTATTGACAGGCCTTTTGAAAGGATTATCTTTGATGCCATTTTTCTTATTTCTAGCATTTTTATTTGATTATTTCTTATATTTCTGTTCTTCTTCTAGAAGTTCCCATTTATAAATGCAGGTTGTTGATCTTCCCCCCCCCCCAGGTCCTTTTATATGTTAATGGTAGCTATTTAAATTTCTTTGTCTAATAGTTTCAACACTCAGGTTATTTCTGAGTCTGATTCTGTGATTGCTTTTTTTTTTTTTTGGTCTCAACATATTTGATTGAATGTTGGACATCCTATAGAACAAAAAAGACTGAAATTATAATATTTATGTTTTAAAGTGAGCATGCTTTTGGGTCACTTGAGTGGCTCAGTCGGTTAAGCATCAAACTTTGGCTCAGGTCATGATCTCATGGATGGTGAGTTCGAGCCTCACGTCAGACTTTGTGCTGATAGCTCAGAGCCTGGAGCCTGCTTCAGATTCTGTGTCTCTCTCTCTCTGCCCCTTCCCTGCTCATACTCTGTGTCTCTCTCCTTCAAAAATAAATAAACATTAAAAAAAATTGAAATGAGCTTGCTTCTTTTTAGGCAGCATATGTAAGACTGAATCAAACCAGTTAGGAGTTGAACTGAAATTGGGTTTTATTGTTTCTATGATTACCTTCAATGCATCACATGCTTTGAATTCTCCTAAAAATACCATGTACCTAAAGTACAGAATGGGATTGAGCCTTAGGGGGTGAGATTTTTCTGAGCACTTTTGCCCTTCCTTAAAGCTCTGCCTTGTATATATGGCAGAACTTAGTTAAGAGAAAATGTCCTTCTCTTTATTCAGTGCAATGTTTTTAGACTTTTTTTGAAACAATTTCATTTACTATGAAGTATTTTAAGATACTTTTTTTCCTTTTCTGTTTTATGAAATTTTAATACCAGAGATACATGTCTGTTTATATATTGTGACGCTTTGGAAGGTCAATGTATTAGTTTTTTAGATTTTTTTAACCTGCAAATAGTGTATTTTGCCCCTTTAAGGAAAGTATTTACTTTGTTGAGAATGTGTGGCATATGACCTTTAATGCTATTAGTTTAAGATCATGGGTTTGTGACTATTTCTTATTCCTTCCCCCAACAGAATTTTTTTCTTCTATTTTTTTCTAAGCAACAATGAGCCTGTATCTGTGCTCCAAAGACACAAGCTTTGTTTCCCCTATCCCAGAGGATTATGGCTTTTGCGAGAAGAGTTGGGGCAGACAGCTGTTTCTTCTCACCCACCCCCATTTCATCATCACTAGGTGATCTCCAACTGCCTATGTGTACCAGCCAGGGAGGTTCTATCTGCTTTCTTGCAGAGTTCTTATGCTATGGAATTTTGAAGAAAGGGCCTATGCCTAGGTGTAAATTCTTCTTCTTTGTGCAGGTCATAGAGATTCTATAGTCTCATACTAGCCCACACTTAGCCTTCAGGATTTGTTAAAATTTTATCTGACTTCTTACCTTTTTTCTATGGTGATCCCCTTATTTTTCCATAGTGGAAGTAAGTCTGCGTGTTTCCTCTCATATTTGGACTACTTAGTTGATCTATGACTTTAGTTCTTTGATGGGTTCAAAAAAGGTGATTTTTAAAAATTTTATCTGATTTTTCTCATTGTTAACCTTGAAGTAATATTCTTTTCAGCTAGGCAGATATTGAATTTGATGCTTAACATTAAGGTCTTTATGATGAAAAATTGAAACTGAATGGTTTTTATATGAAGAAAGCCTATAGTTCAGTATATCCATTTTGATTTCATTTGTAGTCCAGCATTTGTTTAGCAGGATTGAAATTATTTTTTAGGTAGATATTATTTGGGGGGGCATGGGGAGCACTTAGCATATCCATTTGTAAATTCTTATATTAAGATTATGCTTTTTAGAATTTGTTGAATTCTCCTCTGTGGCTTTAAAAGTCATATTTAAGAGCTCTGTTGGTGATTTGCCTCTCTGGTTCTAATCTTTCCACTTTGGAAACATGTCCTGTAAAGATTCATCTGGCTCATTTTCATTTTCGTATTCATTTATTGAGCACTTGTGGTATGCCACACACTATCCCAGGTATTATAATTTCAAAAGATGATTCTTGGTATTCTAGAATGGTGACTCAATATGGAAGGTAGTAAAAAACATAATTAAAATGCAGCATGTTATGACTTTAGAGGAGCCTTGGGAACAGTACCTAGGAAAATTTTGGAAACAGTACTTGAGGAAAGTACCCACTGTCTAGGTGTTAGGTGTAACTTTCCAGAAAGATTTTCTAAGCAGAGGTGTAAAGGATGAAGATTTAGCTATGTGAAAGATGGGGGATGAATAAAGAGAATAGTTTTTTGAGTGAGGGAGAAAAGTATGCATAAAATTCCGGAGTAGAATACAATGAGTTAAGGGGATTGAAGACAACTCAATATTACTAGAATATAGACTATGGGATGGGAAAGTGATGAGAGATAAATAAGGGAAAGAGTGACTGAATGATGCTTTATAAATCATAACTAATTTGATATTTTGTAATTATATTTACATGTATTAAAAGTGACTAATACATACAGGAAGCATGGAGAGAGTCTTCAGGTCAGCATGCACATCTGACTGCTGTGCAGGAGAGAGGAAAAGAAGGAAGGCTTGGTAGGGAGAATCTCACATTGCAGCTCAGTTCTTAGAAGGTTTTGACGAGGTTGCTAGGGAGTCTTCATGCCAAGGTTGCGTGTCAGAGAAGTGCCACATCTCATGGGAATGGATTAGTATCCCTGTATCCTTGGTGTTCTCAGTCATTGGCTGGGCGCAGGTCCCAGAGGGGCAGCCCAGGCACAAACATGGTGGTGGATTCAGAGCCCAGGAGCTAGAGACATCAGTCAGTTATGCTTCTCACATCAGGAGAAGCTGCTGCTTCCTCAGCTTTTCTGGTTGCCAGAAAAGCTGAGGAATATTTTTTAAGGGTATACATTTAAATAGTATTAATATGTATGACTATGTAATTTTTTTCCCCAGCAGATTTTAACTAGCTGAGTCTGAACATGGCGGTATATAGTTGGAATGACTGATTCAGAGTTGCAGGCTTTTTTTCAGGAAGTACATTGGATAAGGGGTAAGGTGAAGGGAAAAAAGACAGTAGTCTAAAATATTAGCTTGTTTGAATCATATGAAATTGCCAATATTTTACCACATTTGACCAAATAAGAGGCAACTTTTACATGATTCAACCTGATAGATAATATTAGAGACTATCACACATGGCAGGGCTTAATGTTGATTGTTTTGTAAAACTCTTTAGTCAAAAAACTCTGGTTCGTGGTTGAAAAGGTTTGAAAGTCAATGTAGAGACTACCCATATTCTCTTGCCAAATTATGCTACAATGATCTAGGACACACACTTGTGTGTTGAGTGACAAAGCCTAGGGCCGGATTGCAAGGCTGGACAGTAATCCCAACTTTGACATCATTAGCTTTAGACTTTTACATTCATTCAGCCTGGGATTCTATTACACATGCTATTTCTTTTTTTTTTTTTAAGTTTACTTATTTACTTTGAGAGAGTGAGAGAGAGAGTGAGCACTTGTGTGAGTGCACAGTTGGGGGAGGGGCAGAGAGAGAGGGAGAGAGCGAACCCATCTCAAGAACTGTGAGATCATGACCTGAGTTGAAATCAAGAGACAGATGCTTAACTGACTCAGCCACCCAGGCACCTCTCTATTTCCTTTTTAAAACTGTCTTCTCCTCTCCTTTTTCCTGTTTTTCCCTCTCTTCATCCACTTTCCACTCCTCCTCCCATCCTTTGTGGCTTTGCTTAAGGGCTTATTTTTACATAAATAAAATGATTACCACCTGCCAGGGAGCAATCACTCTTTTTTCCTGTTTAGTTAAATCAATACATACAACATCACTTTGTTTTGTTTTTAGTTGCTCTCATTTAAATATGTGTTGCTTCTTATGCTTGGGGACCTCGGGAAATATTTCTGTGTCCATGGTTGTACGAGTGCTCTAGGATACTCAGGAAAAATAGGATGCTACTATATCAGATGTTAGTTTAATGCTTTCACTTTTACTTGGGGAAAATAGAAAGTGTTTTCACTGGCAGTTTCATTTAAGGTACAAAATGATACCACAAATCTATTTCACCTTTTGCAAAGTAAGAAATGTGGCGATCTGTTTTGTATTAAGCAGATTTCCCAGCTGCTAATCATGGTGAATAGTATTGTGAAATATGAACTTGACTTACCTTGGATAGGCTTTTAAATGCACTCTCTGTGGACACCAATACCATGATTCTATCCAACTCTACTTTCCCCCCTAATCTTCTTACCTTGATATAATACCTATATATCCTCTTCACTTCAAAAAAATATTTTCCTAGTGAAGTGTATAGCAAAGTTGAGGGATTTCTTTGTTTGTTTGTTTGTTTGTTTGTTTGCCAGGAAGTTTTCTTCATTTGTCAGGCCTATATACATCTTTATCTTAAGCTCTTTACATTGTGAAGTAGAATGCTCAAGCAGATGATTTTGGAAATCTGCTTGCTTCAGACTATGTGCCTTTAGATCTCTTTAACAGCTTGACATGAACTACTGTCATTGGGCATTAAGGCAGCTACAATATTGCCTGTCATTAATAGTCTCTGCTACTCTGCCATCATAATTGCTAACCTTAGCTTGGCCCTCAGCTGTGAATTAGAATTTCTGTAAAGATGGAATATTAATGAAACAAAAATAATTCCTCAGCCGTATGCAACTGGAATTAAAGACAGTCTCTATTTCACTTTTAAAAAGAGAATGGCTTTGAATCTACAAACATTGCTATTATGACTTCAAAATGACAAGCAAGATGCAGAAATTAATTATAGTTAGAAGCCTATCTTTTTGAGAATGTTGGGATAGATATTTTGTTCACTTTACAGAGTTCCTGGAAAAATTAAAAGATTTCTAAAGGACTGATATAGATAAATATAAAGATATAAACAAAGGATATATATATATATACACATATATATATATGTATATGTGTATATATATATATATATATATATATATATATGACACCGGCTAAAGAATTATTTAATGAAAGATATAAGAGGGAGAAATATCCTCTTTCATTACCATGTACTCTGCCTATTTTAAGTAAAAAACTAGGCTAAGACATTACTTCTTTAGAAATGTACAAATATATGGATTATAGAGCATATTCTATTTTGTTTCTGAATGTGGGGTTTTTCAATGTTTTACTGTACTTTGAAGAGATGCATAAATGAATGTTCATTTGAGTATTGTATTTTTAAATGTTTGTTTATTTGTTTGAGTGGGGGGGAGAGAATCCCAAGTAGGCTCCATGCTGTCAACACAGAGCCTGACATGGGGTTCAATCTCTTGAACCAAACTGAGCTGAAATCAAGAATCAGATGGCTAACTGACTGAGCCACCTAAGCATCCCTCATTTATATTTTTATAATAGAAATGAAATAAAAGTGGAATCATGCATCAGGTCAATCATGGAAATGACTATAAGGATGATAGAAATGTCTTTGGGGACTTGATAGTTGGGATGTGTTAGAAGTGTGCTATACCCTTTTTAGGGGTCATACATAATTTTAGAAGTTAAAAACTTAACTTTTACTTTAAATCATCTCTTACTATACTGCTTTGTATGATACCTGATACTGTGGAATCCATAATCATAGAATCTAGGAATGAGAGATCTTTTCAATTGTGTATTCTAATCACTTCATTTTTCTAAATGAGAACTTTATTTTGGAATTATATCCATTTTTTAGTCATTTGTTTTATTGAAAATAATTAATTTATTGCTACAAATAAATGTTTTGCTTTTGAGATCTTTTCTTAGATTAAATCTCTCTGTTCTTGTCTTACCTAGCTTTGAAGGCCATTACTGGTTCACTTATCTTCTTGGGAAGAATATTGGCTAGAGTAGTAAAGTTTAATAGCAAGAGGAATTATGTAATTCATTTGGCATTTTGAGTTTCATTTAATACTTCGACATGTTTCTATTACATCTGAACATTACTATGAAACTGAATATTCACAAAGCCTTCAGAAATGGCATTAAGACTCAGTATAATAAGCAATATTAAAAAAAGAAAACCCTCTCACATGCATAAATGAAAGATTGCACACAAAGAACTCACATCTTTTCAAGCTTCAATGGTAAATATTCTGCTACTATATATTAAATACTGCATGGTTTGCCCAAGCTAAGATGAAACCACAT
>NC_043708.1:50937124-50976499 GCF_006229205.1 Suricata suricatta | reverse complement strand
GAAATAAAAGTTGGGGTTTTGATTTTTTACTTTGCTTTTCTGTTTGGAGTGTCATTGTAACTACTGTATTGTAAATGATGGAAAATAATTGCATATGTTAAAAAAATATGAAATTTTATAAAGTAAAAAAAATAAAATTAAATTAAAAAAAAGACTCAGTATAAAATATACATATATATTTAAAATGATTGATGTTATCAGTCTGGTTCAAATGATGGAAAGATGATAAGATTGACTCATTAGATGAACTTAAATAATTTGTAAATGATGATACAGATGATACCTATTTATCAGATAGCATACCAGTTTTCACCCAGGAGAGATGTTGTCCCAAGGAATTATAACCTTAAGACACTGTAATAAGCCTGGGTTTGTCCAGAGGATCCAAAAGCTGCCATTCTTACTCTATTGCCTATCTTTAATTGTTTCAAAGTGGAAAAATATTTTTGCAAGCTAAATAAAGCAATAAGCTTGAATATAAGATAGTAGGGGTAGTGGACTCTAAGTGAAGGAACTTGGCTAGAAATTTTGATTTGACTATCTACCATCAGCCCTTCTCAGAAGTCTACTGAGATAAGGTTTTAGAAATTGTCATCTAGGCTAGGACATGATCAGTCTGATATCTGTGTTTACTTCTCTGGCAAAAAAGCTTGCCTTTCCAATCCCAGTTAAAAGATTGTGGTTTCAGAAAAAATACAGAATTAATATTACCGGACAAAAAAATGAAAAGACATGTCAAGCTATATAATTATCAGGGCATCTCAAATAGTTTGGTAATCATCTTGTACATATAGAAGTATTTAACCCTCCCCCCCTTAATCTGGCAGCTATCACGGGAGCCAAAGAGAACATTTAAGAAACTATAGCAAGGTTAGTTAAAGTCTGACCTTCCTGCTCAGACTCTGTGCAATCCCCTTAGTAATTGCATTGTCATTTGACCTTCTTTTCTGGATAGATTGTTGGAGTAGCTGTAGTTTGGTTTGAATAAATAAAAAAATAAATGCTTAAACTCTTATTAAGATGATAGTAAAGTTAGGCAGTTCTGGCAAAGCCTAAAAGGAAAAATGACATTTCATTTTGGTTTCAAAGTATGAGCATTTTAAGTATAAGCTGTGCTCTGGGAAAAATGCACATTAGTCACTAATGAGATTATTTCAAGTTTAAAATTTTGGAATGTTCAGACAGAAACCAGGCTGAAGTTTATTTTCAAATTGTCAATGAAAATTTGAATAAATGTTCCAAATTAAAAATGTAAATTTTAGAAAAATTATTAATGAGCACAGTAAGATGACAAAATTATTTCCAAATATTTTGGTATATATTAATATATAAACACTTTATAGGATTAGAAATCACTTTCAACTTTTTGTTGGAATATATCCTGCTGTGGTAACTTATTAGTACTAGAAATTAGTAAGCTTTCAATTACTTAGCATAAAATACAAAGTAAACTTCATTAATTTTCATTGTTCTTCTCCTCATTCTGAATTAGGAAGCTGTGGTAAAGTATGTGATTACTCTTGAGATACTTTGCATATTTTAAATGAACAAATAACTGTTATTGTAATATTGTGTTGGTAACAGAGAGATAGATAAGACATATATAGGAATATCTTAGACATAAGTAAAGGAGAGATAATGTGACCTAAAGGTGTCAAAATGCACCCTAGCTGCCAACATGAATGACTACTTGGGTTAAAACGCAAAAGCTTTCTGATAATTCCAAGCATGTCAAACTACTCTTAGCTGATGGCCTTAGCTAGAATGACTATATCAATCCTGTTTACTCCCTACCTGCCATCTAAGTTGGGGAGCCAGTCAGATAATAAGAAGGGCACTAAATCTCTGGGGAGGAAGGAGGAGGAGGAAAGGTAATGCTGATCCAGAGTGGGCATTGCAGGTAAAATTTGCTTACTTTGCATGTTAGCTGAGTGTGTATGTATTGGTTATGTGGGTAGAAAGTGGTAGAAAGTGAGATAAAATTATGCTATCCTACCTTTCAAACCTATGGTATGTTAGATTATTGCCATGGTGAATAGTGTTCCTTTAAGTGACTCCTTAATACTAACTTTAGGTCATGAAGTAATTTCTGAAATTATGATAAGGATGCAAAAACATTCTTTGATAGAAAGTTACTGTGGCTTAGGGGCAACCAGCATCAGACGTAAACAGTCAAAGTTGTGCCGTTTGAGTCTTACTCTAAGGCTTATAGCTTGACTTGAACTAAACCCCCTATTTTGGTTCATAACCTAGTGAAGAAGCAGAAAGGTTTGGACCCAGCCAACAAAGTTGTTATTTGTGAATGAATTCTGCTATCTAATAAAGCTTTTCCACATAGAGAAATATTTAATGGAAACATTGACTTAAGCCATAACAAGTGAAATAAGGAGTTAAAAATATTTGGAATTTTTCTTTTGTGCAGATTATCTCTGTAATTGCCTTTTTTACTGTGTGTGAATCTGGAAACCACCCATTCATCCATTTTCTTTTCTATAAATGTTCATTGAACACATCCTCTGGCTAAGAACTGGAAATGTGGCTAGACAATACTGTCCATCCAAAAACTTATTGTATTGTGGAACTCTTAGCCTTTCAATAACTGGTTTTATTACTTTGTAAAATATAAACCTAACACATGTACACCTAAGCAGCTTTAAGGCCTACTATTTAGATATTAGCCATCAAGAATAGAACCAGGGGTGCCTGAGTGGCACTTAATCAAGAAACTGACTCTTGATTTGATCTCAGGTCATGATCTCAGTGTTCATGAGATTGACATCAGGGTTTGCACTGACTTGGGAGCCTACTTGGGATTCTCTCTCTGCTCTTCCTCTACTCACAAACTTTCTCTCTCACTCATTCTCTCTCAAAATAAACTTAAAGAGAACCAGACCAACAGATATTCTTAAAAGCAATTTAAAATATTCACCTATGGGGCGCCTGGGTGGCTCAGTTGGTTAAGTGTCCAGCTTCGGCTCAGGTCATGATCTCACAGTTCATGGATTCGAGCCCTGCAGCGGGCTCTGTGCTGACAGCGAGCTCAGAGCCTGGAGCCTGCTTTGGATTCTGTGTCTCCCTCTCTCTCTGACCCTCCCCTGCTCACACTGTCTTTCTCTGTCTCTCAAAAATAAATAAAAAACATTAAAATAATTTAAAAAATAAAATAAAATATCCACCTAAATTTCTTAAAGCCTGCCAAAGTGAGATTGCATTAGTAAAGTTCAGCTTAGTTTCCTACTCCCTACCATTTCTCAGCAAGTAGGCTCTGTTCCCTACTTCTCTAAGCTTCTTTACTGCAAATACACTAAACTTCCCTCCAGGCCTTTATTTCTCCCCTCCACATCTCTATATTCTATTCCCTTTACAGACCTCCTCAATTCTCCCCCACTTACTTGCCTGACTCTGTACAGCAAAGACCACATCACTGAGATAGAACACACATACACACACACAAACATAGTTTTTTTTTTCTGGGGCCTAAAAATTATGGATGAGTATTTGAATTAGATATTTAGGTTATCTAAAAATCTCAGAAATATATTCACAGATCTGAAAATGTCAATTTTTTAATTGTTTCAGCCACTTAATATGAATTGAATATGGTAATTTCATATATCTCTTTGCCTTGGCTCTTCATAATTGTGATCTGAAGAAACATGCATAGGCTAAACCATTTTGCAGTTGTAGTACAGCCAAATGGACTATGATATATGTGCTGTGTTTTTCTGGGAACACATTTAAATAGATATCTTCTTCCCACACTGATACTACAATCTGGTGTATGTTAATGTCCTTTAATCTCTTAAAACCAAAATGTTTTTAAAGACCTCAACTATTTATATTTGGAAAAACTGCTGCTTTGTGCAGTAGCTTGAGTATGTCTCATAAAAATTTTATCTCTAGTGCTAGCTATGTCTATAAGATGTTATGGTGGCATTGAAATCATAATTGTTCTAGTAATATCATAATTGCTCTGAAGGACTATTACAATGTAAATATGCAAGTGCTCCTGACAAGCTATACTGTTAAATGAAGCCACCATAAACAAGCTAAATGTTGCAGTGCAGATATAACAAGCCTGCTGAATAACTGGTATTAGAGACAAATCCTTACTTCTTAGCTAAATGGGTAGGGACTGAGGAAGCAACTTGCTTGTATGTAAGTTTTAAGAATTGAGGTAAAATCCCCAAACCTGGAAAAGGTGTAAGTAGTTATGTAGCCTATCTCTTTTGCTTTTTAGAAGAGAAGATAAAGGGAGCATAAGGATTTATTTTGAGGTATTATACCTAATGGCATAATCAGAACTAGAGTTTAAGGCCTGAGTTCTGTTCAGGATTTCTTTCACTATGTAGTTACCATTCAGTGACCATATAACTCTAGGCAAATATGCTGTTTTAAATACATGTTGTCTCTCCATCTTGGGGAAGGTGTTGTTCCTGTCCCATTATGAGATCTTGATTGTCATCTGTGCTACTTAAGATGAGCTGGAGTGTTAACTAACTCAAATGAACAGAATATTTCTTTGCATATAAGTAAGAAGATTTGGTGATCGGGAGAAGAAGGAAATGCTCTCTGAAACAGGATGGAATATCCCCCTCCCCAGAGCGTAATTAGGTGATTGTCTGGTGGCAGGTTCTTTCTGTCCATTGCAGGGTAAGAGAACAAGAAGGGTCAAGGCAGAGGATTGGAGAGGACAGCAGTGGCCTACTAGATGGGACACTTAACTAAATGTGGGAATTTGGGGGTAGCCTGCTTGATGGTCCTAAATCATCTTTAGCACTGAAAGAGCTAAAGAGTTTGAAATGTTAGATTTTATTATATTTATATATGTTATATATAATGTGTGTGTGTATGTGTGTGTGTGTGTGTGTGTGTGTGTGTGTGTGTGTGTGTATATATATATATACACATGTATATATGGCATGAGTTCACCTGAAACCTGGTGTTCTGATTCAGGTTTCATTGCTTACATCTCCTTTCCATAAAATTAAGGATGAGAAAGAAACTCCAGGAGAAGGAATTACATCTTAATTTAATGATTAATTTTTTTTAATGTTTATTTTTGAGGGAGAGAGACAGAGTATGAGTGAGGGAGGGGCAGAGAGAGAGAGAGAGTGAGAGAGAAGGAGATCCAGAATCCAAAGCAGGCTCCATGCTCTGAGCTGTCAGCACAGAACCTGATGCGGGGCTCAAATCCACAAACTGTGAGATCATGACCTGAGCCAAAGTTGGATGCTTGACCCACTGAACCACCCAGGCACTCCTTAATTTAATGATTTTTAATTAGTGACTTAAATTAGTGATTCTTTAGAGATCAATACTAAACAATCATTAACAATTATTTTAAAGCTACAGTTATGTGGGTGCCTGGGTGGCTCAGTCAGTTAAACATCCAACTCTTGATTTCAGCTTAGGTCATGATCTCACAGTTTGTGATTTCAAGCCTTGCATTGGGCTCTGTGCTGACAGTGCAGAGCCTACTTGGGATTCTCTGTCTCTCCCACTCTTTCTGCCTCTCTTCTGCTTGTGTTCTCTCTCTCTCCAAAATAAATAAATAAGTAAATAAATAAATAAATAAATATTTTTAAAAACATTTAAAAAAGTACAGTTATGCCTACTTTGTAGGAGAAAGCTAGTGGGTCTTGAGAGGGTAAAATCCAGAGCAGTAACTTTGTGGAAGAGCACAGATGACTTTTCTTAACAAAGTGACACGAGGTAAACTCAGATTGAAGAAGGAGTAGGAAGTAATGAGGCACAGAATAGAGGAAGATCTTTCTAGCAAAGGACACAGACCTCAAGATTAGAAAGGTTAAGGTATGTTTAAGAAGCTGAGAAAAGGTCAGAACTGGAAACCAGAGAGCAGAATGAGAGCGTCCCAAAAAGAGACACATGGTGCGGGGGGTGGGGTGGGTGGTGAGCAGATGCTTAATAATCAAGGATTCAACAAACTATAAAAGTATATAT
Source organism: Suricata suricatta (assembly GCF_006229205.1). Classification (NCBI taxonomy): domain Eukaryota; kingdom Metazoa; phylum Chordata; class Mammalia; order Carnivora; family Herpestidae; genus Suricata; species Suricata suricatta. The sequence continues at coordinate 50,970,535 of NC_043708.1, read as the reverse complement.
ATTTGACACAGGTTGATTTTTTTAAAGAATAAAGTTAAGTGGGATGACATTTTTGAATGAAAAGTTTTACACTTCTGAATATTTTTACTGGAGAGAGATAGTGAGAGAATTTTAAGAATATATTAGTGTGTGAAGTTAATGACAAGCTCAATACATTAGTTAATTAGTTGTGGTTTTTTTTTATGAGTGAGTATATTTCAAATCCAAGGAAGATCAATTATTCTATTTAGAAGTAAATGTAACACACACCTAAGTTATAATGGAATACGTTAAATAATGAAATAGATTGAGTTTAGTTACTTCTATCATTTTTCCAAGCTGAGAGATACTTTTCTAATCACTCATTTTGATTGAATTAGCTTTGTTTTTTATTCAGCACTTTTCTTCCTCTTGGTTGATTATATTCTGAAAGATTGCAATTTTTAAGTTTGAAAATAATTAGAAAAGTTATTTAGCACTTAATTGGTTGATTCACTCTTGAACTTTGTGCTAGTTTGCCATTAGTTCTGACTAAGGGAAATATGCTAGCTCTAGCTCCTAGAGTATGATGGGTAATGGGCTTATTTACTTGGAGATCAAGCAGCCTTATGAATAAAACTTGTGACTGACACTGTTAATTTCATGATGAAAAGTTAGCTAGTCTGGCTATATTGTAAGTACATGCATTTCTGAATGCATTTTGTTTGCCCACTTAATAATTTCAAGTAAAAATTCCTGTACTGATCAGCCTTAACCAGTGACAATGTGGTTACCTTTTAGTGGGTTTGATTTGGAATTCTTTTTCAGTGATGATAATGATGTTGTAAAATGTCCCATGTACCAGTGTAGGAATCAAATGGAGTATTTGCTATTTTTATACTTCTTGTAGCAGTTTATTACCCAGGTATAAGTATGTTCTGACCTCTTTCAGGATGACATTACACCTCAGATTGGAGTGGAGGTGCAAATGGACTTTGTATCAAACATTGATCAAAGGCCAGATGTTGTGCTGGGTGCTAGGCACAGTCTGAAGCTGAAGACAGGCATGATATTTATGTTCATGGGACTTCTCCTCTAGATGGAATAACCTACATTTCAAACTAGTCATTTAACATACAGTCTGACAAGCTTACTAGAGCATATAATAAGGAGGTAGACTTGTTTTGAGTAGTCTTGAGGAGATGATGGTACTCAGGACAACTTTCTTCTGAGTAAATTACATTGAAGCAGAAAGCTGAAGGTAATTACAATTGAAGTTTGGGCTGAGTGGGAGGAAGATCCCTCAACTGAGGAAAAACCTTGAGGTGTATGGAGGGAGCTGGCATCAATTCAGGAATCTAAAAAATTGTGATTTTTCTTTTTCTAATATTACTTTATTTTTAAAATGCTTATTTGTTTTGGAGAGAGCACAAGTGGGGAGGGCAGAGGATCCAAAGTGAGCCCTGCTCTGACAGTGACAGTCTGACAGCACAGCTCCGATGTGGAGCTTGAACTCAAGAACCATGAGATCATGACATGAGTCAAATGCTCAACTGACTGAGCCACCCAAGTACCGCTTATTTTTTTCATTTTAAAAGTATAGTTGATATATTATATTATAGTAGTCTTTGATGCACAACAGTGATTTGACAATTGTATACATTATAAAATGCTCATTGCTATAAGAGTAGTTACCATTTCTTACCATACAGTTATGACAAAATTATTGACTATATTTCCTATGTAGTACTTTTCATCCTTCTCTCTTATTTATTTTATAACTGCAAGTTTGTACCTCTTAATCCCTTTCACCTATTACACCTATCTATCCTCCCACCTGGGCTCCCCTTTGGCAATCACTAGTTTGTTCTCTGTATTTGTGAGTGTTTCTCTTTTGTTGTTTGTTCATTTGCTTTGTTTTCTGGATTCCACATGTAAGTGAAATTATATGGTATTTGTCTTTGTCTCATTTATTTCACTTAGCATAATACCCTAAAGGCCTGCCTATATTGTTGCAAAGGGCAAGATTTCATTCTATTTTTTGTGGTTGGGTGAGAGTCCACTGTGTTCACATACCACAACTTCTTTATCTATTCATCTATTGAGGATGCTTCCACATCTTGGCTATGAGATAAGTAATCTACTGTAATTAATGCTGCAATAAGCATAGGGGTGCACATATCCTTTAAAATTAGTATTTTCATTTTCTTTGGGGATACTAATTGATAATAACTAATAATAACTACTGGCAGAGACCAGTAAGTGAGAGACGCACCAAAAGGAATTATTACCCACTCTGCTATTCTACCTGAAGAGATTCTTTCTATTGTGTTAAATTTGTTGATATGATTTTTAAAATTTAGGATGGGCTGTTCTTACTTCAAGATTGTGAAAAATAACTAAGAAACCATTATTTTTTCCTGCCATTTTCTCTTTTGCCAAACATTGAAGATCATGAGAATTTACTTGTTTCCAAAGAATTATGGGCTGTTGCACAAGAGTGAAATGTAAAAAGCTTTCCAGGAAAAGATGAAAATAGAAGTAATCACACATATGGGAGTGGGGATTATCTACTTTTTTTTTTTTTAACTAAAGCCAGTGAAGACATCACAATATGTTAGCCAGGATTTTAAAAGAATGCCACTTTTAGGTATAGATTCCAGTTAGCTTACAGACTTAAGTTTGACAGAAAAAATACTTTAAATCAATGTTCAATGGAAGGCCTTTGTCAGCCATTTACTCAGGCATCTGTTGAATCTTCACGTTGGCAGTCTCATTAGGCTTTGGTCTTAGCCCAGCTTTAACCAATTAGGGTAGTTAAGCCAGTTAGTTAAATAGTTAGTTAGCCATTTAAATATCCCCATCAAGTTAATGAAAGTGTGCTGACATATGACTTCCTCGGGCAGAAAAAAATTTCAAGATGAAAAATATGAAATGACAGTGACAGCATCTTTGAAGGTGGTGTTAGATCTGTTGGGATTATGGAATCAGACAGCATTTTGAATTGCTGACCAGTTTGGACATAAGAGCTATCCTATTTTCTACCTCTGATGAACTTTTGTTTCCTATGAGTAGTCTATACAACCAAAATTATATCTCACCAATGATAGGAAAGGAAGACAAATTCATTCTACTGACAACTATCTACTGCAGCACTGTCCAATAGAAATATAATGAGAACAAATAAACTTTAAAAATTTCTGGCACATTACAAAAGTAAACAGAAAGCTGATAGACTAATTTTAATAGCTTTTAAAATTTAACCCATTATATCCAAACTATTACTATTTCAACATCTAATCAATATAAAATTAGTGAGATACTATACATTCTTTTTTTAAATACGAATCCTTCAAGATTTAAGGTACATTTTACACCCACAGCACATTTCAATTCTGAGTAGCCATTTATCAAGTGTTTAATAGCCCCATGTACTAATTTTCACTATTGAGACAAGGATTTTAGAATTGTTTCTTCTTGTATATAATTTGTTTTCACATGGTTAAAATTGCCTTTTTTGTTTTATTTTCTATGTATTATTGATCATTAATTTTTTCTTGTCTATTGATAATTTTTTAGACGCTCGTACAGATCAAATAGTCTTTCAATTTCGTTTTCTTTTTCCCTCCAGACTTCCACCTCCTAGGCTTTTGTCGTGCTGCTATCACTTGAATCAGTTGTCCCCTAGGCTTTGGTGCACAGCTGAAGTTTGGTGCTTCCCTTTGTCATCTTTTATTCTGGATCCACTATTCCCTGCATGCCCCACTTTTCTTCTTGGTTCACTCCCTTGTTATGTTGGCACTTATCCTTCAGTAGCTTCTTAGCAAAAATGGCAAAGGTGTGGAAGATAATGTTTTTATTTTCATTTGTATTTAAATTTTCACATTAGGAAGAAAAATTGGGGATTCTATGGGTGTAGTTCATTTACTTTGTATGTGATATGGTAACAATCCCTTGTTGAATACCTGCTTTCTCTCAGGAGGTCATAAAAGCAGTACAAGTCTGCAAATTGTGTATTGTTTATTACTCTAGCCCCATGGTAGAGGATAAACTGTAGGTTTTAGAAATTGTGGTAGAGAATGAGCTATGGCCAAAACTCAAATGAGAGAGTGTAAGGCAACAAGGTTGGAGAGTCATGGATGGTGTTATAAAGGAGTAGATCCTAAATGGATTTGTGACCAATGGACTCAGTAGTCAAGTAAGGGAATATGCACATGCATGTGTGCTCTAATTGAATGTATACCTGTGTTTGTGCAACATGTACTGCCTTTCCCAATCCCTCTTTATGTAAAGAGTGATAAATATTGTAATCTACCTTAAGGGGCAGTGGTGAGGATTAAGTGAGATAATATATGTAATGCACTTCGATGAGTGCCTGGCATGTAGTAAACACAAAATAAACTTTAGTTATCAAATTGAGTTACCTCTTGAACCCCAAAGTGCTTGGGGATGGGCTAGGTGGAAAGGTCCCTACAAAAAGATCTTTGAGTCCCTAATATCTACTCAGATGCAGTGTAACCCTGGTAGGATGGGCTGTAGAAAAGAGACATATCCCTTGTGTAGCCTAGAGACAGGACAGAAACTCAATAGTGATTAAATGAGAAGCTGGTTATGCTGCTAATGCTTTCTTTCCTATGGAAAATGTAGTCAAGGGGCCCTTTAGGACATTTTAAGAAGTAAAAAAAAATATGATCATGCCTTGCTAACTTCAGAAACTTACATTTAGAGAATCAGGGAATGCACATCTTTGTTCAAGATTAACATATAAAGGAGACTTATCCCCTATCCTTATTTCTGGTCTTACTTTAGGATTGAAAGATAAAGTATTGATCCCACAGGGGTTATGATTTCTTTGAACTTAGACTTAGGCAAAATGAGGAGAGGTGAGATTTGTTGACCACTGCATCTTGTCCCTGTTCATTCTCTCGTAATTCTCACTCTCTTTTTCAAAAATGTTGAAATATTTTAAAACAAAACAAACCATGATGCACTATTTGTATCTTATTTCTTGCCCCTCCTTTTTCTTCCTCTCTGAAGCATTCTTCTTGCTCCTTTTACCTAGACCGCCTCCTTAGATCTCTATACTTTCTTTCCGTCTTAATCTGTATCCTTTTTCCTCCAAATCTTGCCAATCTTTTCTATGCATTGAGGAAAGAAAAGGGAAAGGTTGGTTTGGGCCACAAGTAGAGAGAGAGATGAAAAGAGGAAAATGTAACAAAAGGTTATAGGTAGTGCTAAAAGACGGGAGCAATGAACATATCTGCTTCATTCTTTGTGTCCTCACATCCTCATTTAGCTAGGAGTTCCCCAGACATAAAATTGTTTAATCTTCTGTTTATTTGAGTGATGTATGTATTATTATTTACTATTTCCAAAGGAATTTTATATTCTGATTCTCCCTCGACCCATTCACTCCCCTCTCTCTCAGTAAGAGAAGGAGGCAGAGGAAAGAAAAGAGATGGGAGATAAAATCAAAGAGCCACTTCCTTTTTGTTTTTATTTTGTAATTTAATATCTATTTTTTATTTTGCTGATAGATTATTGTTGTGCTCCCAGGGGCCAGCTATGCTCCACCACAGAGCCAGTTGCCTTTTATGCTGACTTGCTCTCCTCCATCATCAGGAGCTCTGTTGTGCTATCATCTGACTGTCCAGGACCTTGTGCTGCTACACTCCATCTGGCTTGGCACTGAGCTTGGCACCAAAGCTCTATCTCATGTTGCTGTGACCAAATGCCTGCTGCCTTCCAGAGCTGCAGGTTCTGATCTCTCTTCATCCTTCTTGTGATAGGAGTTCTGAGTTCTGCTGAAAATGTGAGACTAGTCCATGGAATATGCATATTCATGTATTGTAGAGGAAAGCCAAAAGTAGGTTGGCTTTCTTTCCCCTGCTTTTTGTTCTGTATTTGAGCAGTGGCCTCTTAAGCTCCCACTATTATCTCAGGAGAAGAGTGGTTCATAAAATGTTTCCCTGACCTGGCCCATAGTCCAGTCACAGAAGGGCTCTCTGAGTATCAGCTTTCTCCTGCCATTCTTTGTATTTGCTTCCTGCTCCATCTACCAGCAATGCCTTCTGGGCTTGGTTTAAGTGTCAATACCAACCTACATGTCTTTCCTGACACTGTGCTGTGTCAGTTAGATGTGATTTCTGTTGCAAAGAACCATGCACATGCCTTTGTCAAAGGTCTTTGTACAGTTTCTTCTATATGCCGAACTATGTAGTTATTGAACTTTAAGTAATTTAAGGGAGGCCCCACATTCTATTCATTTTGAATGATCAGCCCTTTGTACATTGTTTAGCACATTGTAGGTAATCAACATAATCTCATCACATTGTGTGAACATGTCACCTACCACGGAGACACTAATGGGGGAAATTATGAGCCAAGTGATGTAGGTTCTGAAAGGAGGCAGAGAGTTATGCATGGGCCATGCAGTAATGTCTCCAAATGGCATCATGTAAGGCAGCTGTTTTACAGGGTCTATTCCTAAGACCAGATAATTTTTCCTTAAAGGCATTATTCTGTACATATTCCCCAAATAGATAATCTGAGAGATTATTTTTTATATGAGTAGTATAGGAAGCAATGCAATAGATTTTCTATGAATAAGCACTTCAATCTTGTGTTTCTAATTTTAAAAATTTTATCCTTAAAATATCAATTTTGAGTTAGTTTGGGCTTCCATTTATCAAAATTTTAACCTTCACTTTCCATCATTTTCTCTCATTATTTTAGCTTGCTTGCCAAGTTGTGGGTGCAGAAGGTCCATGTAGAGAGGTCATCTGTTCTGTCCCCTTGCCCCAGGTAGGACAGCTGTGTCAGCAAGAGCGTTGGCTAGAATCTTGTAGAGGGACACAATGAAAGCTTCGCAATCTGTTTGTTAGTCTGTATTTTGAAGCAAATGGCTAATTCAGAAATCCTGATAGTAAAAGTCAGTGCGAATCCCTTGTTGCTTTGCCTCCATTATGCACTGTGCAGAAATGATTTCAACCCTTGTGACCTCAATTGGTACAAGGAAGACGTTTAGTAATTTCTTGTGCACTTATCCTGAAATATGTACACATTCTTATTACTATTCCTCTGTGAAATATTATACCTTTTCCTGTTCTTTTCATGAAGGCAAGGAAATAGGAATAAATAGACCTATGGAATCTGTCTATATGATATGTTATATAGATTTTTGAAACATACGATTGATTAAAAAGAACTACTAATCAGATAAGTATTACTTTGAGAAAAAAGCCAACCAAACAGGAAAAATTACTTATATCAATATAGCATGTTAATTAAAACTAAGATCTGAAACACCCATTTACCCAGCTTCTAATTTTCATCTTATCTGTAGTTTGAACTTGGGGAAGATTCACCTTTACAATGTTAAACTGTTTGCTTTTTGCATCTTTAAAACAGATTTATCAAACGCACAAGTTAGTAACATTTCTGTTAATTGCCTCTGAACATACTGAAAAACTGCTGTGCATGTAAAATTGTTACATAAGTAGGACTGAAGCCCTGCAGAGCAGATTGTGAATTTTGCAATTGCAGTTTTAGAGCCGACTCAGTCTAGCCTATAACTATTTTCTTGGCTTGAATTCATATAATGGGTAATGGGTGTTTTCTATGAGGTAAGCAGATTGAAATGAATATTGAAGTTTATATTTCTTTGCTTGAGAAGGCTGACTTATTTTAGTTAGGCCCAAACCACAGCAGTCTTTACAGAAAAAAATAATCTAACATTTGCAAAAAAGTATGTTTCAAGTCTATCATAATAACAATGGAATGGGGGTTGAGAGCTTCTCCCTGAAGACATGGTTCTTAGAGTTTTGACATGAATTTCTCTCATAGAGAAAAGTAGCATAATTGCTTTCTCATCTTCTTTTCCTCCTCTGCCCTATCTTTTGCCTTTCATTTACCTTCCTCCTGTGAAATTCAACTGTAAAGAAAAAAAGTAATAGATGATATTAAACTCTATTTTTCTTATTTTATGTTAATTTAATATCTAAGTAACTATATCCAATATATGAATTCCAATATATGTACCATTTTGCATTTTATTAATATCTAGTGGCATTATCTGTATAAATATACTTCCAACATATTGACATATGTAAAATGTTTATTTATTTTTAAAAAATGAAAATAGAGCAGGTTTAGTTTCACAGCAAATTGAGCAGAAAGTAGAGAGTTCTCCTATACGCCTTTAAAATCTCTCACAAGAGTGGTATATTTGTTACAACTGATGAGCCAACATCAACACATCATTGTTACCCAAAATCTGTAGCTTATATTAGGGTTGATTCTTGGTATAATACATTCTGTGCGTTTTTGACAAATGTTTGATGAAATGTATCCATCATTGTAGTACTATATAGAAGGTTTATTGCCCGTGTCCTCTATGTTCCATATTCTTAATCTTAGGCATATGGATCACTTTCAAGATTTTTAAATGATAAATAACGCTCATTGATTGGAGAAATTGACTATTTCTTTGCATTTGGATCATATCTTTAAGGTACATTGTACAAAGAAGAATTGAGTTAGAGTATATTGGAAAGTTTATAGTTCTTGCTTCCCTTCATCCATTAAGCATTTTCTGAACACCATCTTTGCCCGGATGCTAGGGTTACAGTACTAAATAAATAATAAGCAAACAAATATGTAAAGTATACTTCCTGCTTTCAAGTTTGAATATGTGGGATGAGGGTGACAGAGTAGATGTGTTAACTAGAAAATAAATATATAATGCAAAATGCAGTGTCATATCTGAGATATGAAGCATGGTTTTTGGTTCTCAATGGGGTGTGATAGCAGAGTAAAAGAAAGTGAAAAAAAAGGTTTAAGAGGAATGGACTTTTCAGGTGGGTTTTGAAGGATAAATATGACTTTATAGGCAGAGAAATGGGAAAAGGGGTTTCTAGGGCGAGGCAATCATATGTGCAAAGCAAAGACCCAGTAGTACCAGCTACATTTGGGGAATAGTAATAAAGTATTTGAGGCTGCAGTAAGTGTTTGTACAGGTTGTGGGGATAGTGAAAACTATGGAAATTGTGGGGAATGAGACTGGATTCGTAGGCTGGCCCAGACTGTGACATGTCCTGTGTCCCCAAAGGAGCTCAAGTTTTATCTTTTGGATAATAGACTGTCAGCAGATTTTACCAGAACTTCCCCTGACAACCTGGGGGTTAACAGGCAAGTGGTGTAAGTTATAACAGCAAATATTATGCAGCCCAGTGGTTCTCCAACTTTTGTGTGATTCTGCATCTCTTGGAAAGCTAATAAAGGCTAGGGAGGACCAGAATTGTTGAAGTAGGATGGGGCTTAAACCTCTGGATTTTTGCCAGTTTCCTACAGCCAATGTCAGAGACCTTATGTTTGTGCTCTCTTTTAGGATTTTTATGGTTTCAGGGATTATATTTAGGTCTTTAATCTATTTTGAGTTTATTTTTTTGTGTATGATATAAGAAAGTGGTCCAGTTTCCTTCTTTTGCAAGTTTCTGTCCAGTTTTCCAAACACCATTTGTGGAAAAGGCTGTTCTTTTTCTATTGGATATTCTTTTCTGCTTTGTCAAAGATTAACTGACCATATAATTGTGGGTTTATTTCTGGATTTTCTATTTCATTTCATTGATTTTTATGTCTGTTTTGGTGCTAGGGCCATACTGTTTTGATTGTTACAGCTTTGTAATATAAATTGAAATTCGGAATTGTGATGTCTCCAGTTTTGCTCTGGCTAATAGGATCTTTGTTCTAGTTTGTTCTAGTTCTATGAAAAATGTTATTAGTATTTTGATAGAGATTGCATTAAATGTGTAGATGGATTTTTAGGTACTATAGACATTTTAACAATATTTGTCATGGGATGTCTTTCCATTTCTTTGTGGCAACTATTAGTATGTTTAAGACACCTTCCATTGTCTTCTGATTTTCTGTTTTTTGTTTTTTGCTTTTTTTTCTCGTTGAGTAGTTAACATAAAGGCATTTGAAATTAATCTGTTTCTTTACTGTTGCTGCTTTTTAGACTTTCCCTTTTTTTGTTTTGCTATTATTTTATTATGATACACCTAGGTGTGAATATCTTTAATTTTTTTCCTGGCTGTATTATATAGATCTTTATATTTGTGGATTGATGTATTTTAACAATTTTAGAAAATTCTTAGCCCTTGTCTTTTTGAATATTGATTCTGCTTAATTTTCTTTGTTCTTTTTCTTATGGTCCTATAATTAGTTATAATGAATATTTAACTTATCATGAAGTCTTCTCTCTTATCCTCTCTTCCATATTTTTCATGCTTTTCCCTTCTGCTTAAATGGATATTCTGGACTATTTACCTTAAAAAAAATCTTATTTCACCTGTGTCTAATCTGTTTTTAAACCCATCCACAAAGTTCTTAATTTCAGTTGTACTTTTAGTGTACAAATAGAAATAAAAATTTTCTATTTGATTTTCTTCCAAAGTTATGCCATTTTTAAGGTTTCTAATTTTATGGTTAAATTTTGAATCTGATTTTTTATTTCTTTAATGTGTATAATCATTTCAAAATCTATACGTAAAAATTTTATTATCTAGTTTTAATAGCTCTACTTTTATGGTGTGTTGGTTCTACTTATTTTTGTTCATGCTGTCTTGATCTTGTCACTTATCAGTTTATTTTTAATTGTTTTCCAGACATTGCCTTGATAAAATTGTGTATAAAAAAATGTAAGCTCTATGATAATATTTTCCTTAAAAGAAGACTCCATTTCTGTCAAAGTGCAGTAATAGTTTGCTTAATAAGAAATTGTTTTTCATAGGTCCATGCAAATGACTGAGAGCTGGACTACAGTCTGTGTGAGGATTATGTTACTTTTGATTCACCCCAGTTCTTTTGGAGTTACCAAATGGGCTTGTGAGGGCCTTTGGTAGAGCCTCAATCCTTCATGGATTTTAGCTTCCAACATGAAGCTTCCAAAAGTACCACTTAACCTCCCCTCTGTCTCTCCTGGAATTGGCAAATACCCTGAGGGGTCAAGCAACAACAAATGATAGGTTTACTATTCTGGATATATCTGTCATATATCTTGCCTATGTAATTCTTCACTATAATTTTAGTTCTCATGCATTTAAATAGATAGTTTTAATATAGTATATACTTCTGCAAGCTTTTCTAATTGGTCTAAGTGGGAGAGTTTATCTGATTTGCCTATCATTGCTGGCTGTGGAAGTCTAATTTTCCTTTCTTTTCTTTTTTGTGAAATATTTTTAATTGGAAAACAATTCATAGAGTAGTGTGGAAGATAAATTGGAAGAGGGGAGGTTATGTATGTTTACCACCAAATTAGTTCCAAAGTAGATGTGCTAGTTGACACTTTCACTAGTATTATATGAGAGTTCCAGTTGTTCCTTGATTATGTTTTTTTACCCTTGTCCACCTGGCAAGGAATTTTAAAAAAATCTCTTTGCAAGACAATGAATTACATCTTCATTATAGGAGCTGTACATCTGATGTGTGGATGGAAGGCAATGTGGCCTGGTGGGATGGGTGGCAAGTAGCTTCTTTCTTTAGCTGTGAATAACAAAAAAAGAGGCCTCTCCCTCCCTCCCTCCCTCCCTCCCTTCCTTCCTTCCTTCCTTCCTTCCTTCCTTCCTTCCTTCCTTCCTTCCTTCCTTCCTTCCTTCCTTCCTATTATGGAGGTTCCCTGTTCATTTTAGTAGTTACTAGGACCCTGCTCACTTTTCTGGCTCCAATGGTTAATCCAAATATATCTTCAGTTAGAACTCCCTCTTCAGAATTTATTTAGAACATCATCTTGGGGACAAATAAAATTAGCAAATATTCTGTTGTTCAATAATTACCTGGTGGAATTCCCATAGAGCTTTCCTTTTCTAAGCCCTACACCCACATGTCTCTGATCTTGTACCATTTCTGTGGTCTTCTGGGAAAGTGTTTGGAAGGTTTTTCCTGTTACCTGTGTGTGATTATGGGTTTCTGGCAATGTTGGATTTGTCCATTAATTTATTCTATTATAATTTTCCAGGAATTCCTTATTGCTTCTGCTCACATTTTCCTTGTCCCTGTACCCCATTTTAAAAAATGAAATATTTGTTAATAATATTTCATTTTGAGGGAGAAGTAAAATTTGGGACTTCATTGGCTATCTTGATCAGAAATTCCATAAATTTCCAATATTAGAATCATTGATATATTTCAAAATAACTTTTTATAACTTCTGTTATTTGTACTATCACCAAGCAAATAATACATTTCTCCAAGAAGATCTAAAAAGAATAATTACTTGGTTTCACATTTCCAATCCCCTTTCTTTTCTTCATTGTTTTAACTCAATAGTCTGAAATCTATCTGAAATTCAGTGTTCAAATTTCATATTAGCAAGGCTGTCATCTAATAAAATAATGTTTATCTTTCTTCATTTTCAAATCTGTTTATCTTTTAGAAATTTTTCTTTATCTTGTAGCTTCTGTGGTTCCTTGATTTGATCAATATATCTATAAGGCTTTTGTTGACAGATGTTACAGGTTTTGAAATATTCTTTTTTTCCCCCCTTTGGTTTGAAGGGAAAGGTGTATTGGTTGTGTCTCTTTTAAATTTTTGTAAATTTTTCTTCAAGGTTTTTTTTTTTTTTACATCTATAATCTTAGGACAAAGGAAAAGTTCATTCTTACTGTCCCTAGTTTAAATATTATGGATTATTTCCTTTTTGGTGTATTGTTAGAGTCTTAGCACTGGCAATCAAGTATTCATGGTAGGCTAGCAAGAGCTTGGAGATTCAGTGAAAACAGTTGTTTACGGGCATCAGATCATACACTGGGAACACAGTGGTAAATAAGACAGAGTGTCGTATTAACCGTCTTTATAAACCTACTAATGGTGAAGGGAGAAAATCACATGAGTGATAGTAATTAAGTATGATTAGTCCTATGACAAGGCAATTACTAGGATTTATCAGAATACACAGTAGCATTTCCTATCTTAATCTAGAGGAGAAAAAAATCTCCTAAGGACATTATAATATACCTACCAGGACTGTGATTTACACATGTCATATTGTCTGAAACTAATACATTAATTATAGATTGAATCTTCTGTTTGTGTTTTCTATTTTATCAGATGCTTTTTATAATTCTTATTTGTATGTTTTCGTTTTGTGCTGCTTAAACTGATATAACCACCATAGGGATATCAGTACATAGGACATATGTGCCTTGTTTTCCCAGGGTTTTTGTTGTAGAATACAAAATTTACATGAATTTATTTTAAAAGAAAGAATATGATTTCAAAGAGAGTTCCTCCTTGTGAAAGGCTTGAGGAATACATTCACTGTCCTCTGTCATTATTTCAGAAAAGAAATCCGAGAAGCACCAATTGGAGTATTCTTTATTGTTCCTTACTATGAGTTGTGTTCTTATTTGTCTTTCATATAATTTATTCCACTCTACTTAAGTCTACTCTTTCCCTTGATTCCTAATGAATTCTCCCTTCCTCATTTGTATTTTATTTATTTATTTATTTTATTATTTATTTATTTATTTTTAAACTTTTTTGTCTTTATTTTGAGAGAGACAGAGAGTGAGTGGGAGACACAGAATCTGAAGCAGGCTCCAGGCTCTGAGCTGTCAGCACAGAGCCCGACACAGGGCTCAAACTCACAAACTCACGGACTGCGAGGTCATGACTTGAGCCGAAGTCAGCCGCTTAACCAACTGAGCCACCCAGACGCCCCTGTAAGTATTTTAAATTAAATGTCACATTGCAGTGACTAACTTCCGTCAAGTCATTTGTATAATGTTTAAGGTGGAGGCTACTGACATTAACTCTTAAGTGGTTTTGTTGTTCAGTCTGATTCTTGTTAAGGATGAAGTTTAGTGACTAGTGTGGTGAGAACTGGCTGTTAGAGGATCCTAATGATTTGTTTTTCTAGCAACTATATGGTAAGTACTAAGTTCTCTAGTTCAGTAATTTCAAAGATCAACCTTGAACTGTGTCCTTGGAGTCAAGGATGGTTTTAGAATTCCTTGTTTGGTATTAGGTTTTCCATTTCTGTTTCTATCTCAAGATAGCCTAAGAGTGTTGCTCACGTCTGAATTTCTGAGCCCATTTGCCTTAGAGCCATAGGAGTCTTCCATCAGGGTAGATCGGGCACTCCAGATTGGAGGACTAACCCGTTTTTTTTTTCCTTTAATTTTTCAATTAAGCTAACCTAGTTTAATTTTTAATAAAAATTTTTTTTATTGGGAAGAGTGGGTCAAGACCTTGAGAGCCTTGAGACTCAGAGACAACTTGTGCTCTTGTTGTAATGGTCAGGAAGGAAAGAAAGTTTAGTTTAGATGTTGAGAAGACTAGCCAGTCATGCAAACAGAAGGCTTTAGAAGGAAATTTAAAGATGAACCAAAGCATATCTAAAACAAGGATATGTAAGAGGCAAAGATAATTCTAGGCTAAGAAAATGTGATAGACTTGCTCAAAGATGAGGAACTTATTCAAGGAAACTAAGTTAATGACAGATTAAAATTAGGCTCCTAGTCTTAAGATGATTTTTTTAAATTTAAAACTGCACTTCTGCCCAGAGTCTCAGTGGCAAGCATGTCAGAACACTCTGGTGATTGGTTTCTTGGCACCACCGTATTCAGCCATTAAAATTGGATTCCACATCTCTACCCTTTGTAGCAGGCTTTCTCCTACACTTTCTCTCATATTCCCTGGTGCTTCTGCAGATAGTTAAAAACATATTTAAAATTTAAATTGATAGACAAGAAAGAGATGAGCCCCTATGAATGCTTAAATCTATTCTTATCTTTTATTATTTTATTTTTATTTTTATTTTTTAAATTTTTTTAATTTATAGTTTATTGTCAAGTTGGTTTCCATATAACACCCAGTGCTCTTTCCCACAAGTGCCAACCTCCATGACCATCACCCCTCTTCCTCTTCCCCCCCCCTCCTACTTTAGCCCTCAGTTCGTTTTCAGTATTCAAGAGTCTCTCATGATTTGCCTCCCTCTCTCTCCCTAACTCTTTTTCCCCCTTCCTCTCCCCATGGTCCTCTGTTAGGTTTCTCCTGTTAGACTTTTGAGTGCGAACATATGGTATCTGTCCTTCTCTGCCTGACTTATTTTGCTTACCATGACACCCTCGAGGTCCATCCACTTTGCTACAAATGGCCATATTTCATTCTTTCTCATTGCCAAGTAGCATTCCATTGTATATATAAACCACATCTTCTTGATCCATTCATCAGTTGATGGACATTTAAGCTCTTTCCATGATTTAGCTACTGTTGAAAGTGCCGCTATGAACATTGGGATACATGTGTCCCTATGCATCAGCACTTCTGTATCCATTGGGTAAATCCCCAGCAGTGCTATTGTTGGGTCATAGAGGAGTTCTATTGATAGATTTTTGGGAACCTCCACACTGTTTTCCAGAGCAGCTGTACCAGCAACAGTGTAGGAGGGTGCCCGTGTCTCCACATCCTCGCCAGCATCTATAGTCTCCTGATTTGTTCATTTTAGCCACTCTGACTGGTGTGAGGTGGTATGCCAGTGTGGTTTTGATTTGTATTTCCCTGATGATGAGTGATGCTGAGCATCATTTCATGTGTCTGTTGGCCATCTAGATGTCCTCTTTGGAGAAGTGTCTATTCATGTCATCTGCCTATTTCTTTACTGGATTATTCATTCTTCAGGTATGGAGTTCGGTGAGTTCCTTGTCGATTTTGGATACTAGTCCTTTTTCCGATATGTCATTTGCAACTATGTTTTCCCATTCTGTCAGTTGCCTATTAGTTTTCTTGATTGTTTCCTTTGCCGTGCGGAAGCTTTTTATCTTGTGTTTATTTTTGTTCTTGATTCCCTTGCCTTTGGGGTTGTGTCGAGTAGCGAATAGATCAAGGAGGCTGTTTTCCTGCTTTCTCCTCTAGGATTTTGATGGTTTCCTTTCTCACATTCAGATCCTTCATCCATTTTGAGTTTATTTTTGTGTATGGGGTAAGAAAGTGGTCTAGTTTCATTCTTCTGCATGTTGCTGTCCAGTTCTCCCAGAACCACCTGCTAACGAGGCTGTATTTTTTCCATTGGATACTCTTTCCGGCTTTGTCAAAGCTTACCTGGCCATACATTTTTGGGTCCAGTTCTGGGTTCTCTGTTCTATTTCATTGGTCTATGTGTCTCTTTTTGTGCCAATATCATACTGTCTTGGTGATGACAGCTTTGTAGTAGCAGCTAAAGTCTGGAATTGTGACGCGTCCCGTTTTGGTTTTCTTCTTCAATATTCCTTTGACTATTTGGGGCATTTTATGGTTCCATACGAATTTTAGGATAGTCTGTTTTAGCTTTGAGAAGAATGATGGTGCAATTTTGATTGGGATTGCATTGAATGTGTATTTTGCTTCGGATAATAATGACATTTTAACAATGCTTATTCTTCTGATCCATGAGCATGGAATGTTTTTCCATTTCTTTGTGTTTTCTTCCATTTCTTTTGTAAGTTTTCCATATTTTTATTGTACAGGCCTTTGGTTAGGTTTATCCCTAGGTATTTTATGGTTTTTTTGTGGAATTGTGAATGGGATCAGTTTCTTGATTTCTCTTTCTATTGCTTCATTATTGGTGTATTAAAATGCAACCGATTTCTGTACATTGATTTTGTACCCTGCAACTTTGCTGCATTCATGGATCAGTTCTAGTAGGCTCCTGGTGGAGTCAGTTGGGTTTTCCATGTAGAGTATAATGTCATCTGCAAAAAGTGAAAGTTTGACTTCATCTTTGCCAATTTTGATGCCTTTTATTTCCTTTTGTTGTCTGATTGCTGATGCTAGGACTTCCAGCACTATGTTAAACAACAGTGGTGAAAGTGGACACCCCTGTCATGTTCCTGACCTCAGGGGGAAAGCTCTCAGTTCTTCCCCATTGAGGATGGTATTAGCTGTAGGATTTCCATAAATTGCTTTTATAATGTTTAAGTAAGTTCCTTCTATTCCAACTTTCTTGGGGATTTTTATTAAGAAAGGATGCTGTATTTTGCCAAATGTTTTTTCTGCATCTATTGACAGGATCATATGGTTCTTATCTTTTCTTTTGTTGATCTGATGGTATCACATTAATGGATTTGTGAATATTGAACCAGCTCTGCAATGCAGGAATTAATCCCACTTGATCATGTTGGATAATTCTTTTTATATGCTGTTGAATTCGAGTTGCTAGTATCCTGTTGAGAATTTTGCATCCATATTTATCAGGGATATTGGTCTGTAGTTCTTTTTTTCTGTTGGGTCTCTGTCTGCTTTGGGAATCAAAGTAATGCTGGCTTCTTAGAATGATTTCAGAAGTTTTCCTTTTTTCCTTCTATTTTTATTTTTTGGAATAGTTTGAGAAGAATGGGTATTAACTCTGCTTTAAATGTCTGGTAGAATTCCCCTGGGAAGCCATCTGGCCCTGGGCTCTTATTCATTGGGAGGGTTTTTTTTCTTTTTTTGAAGGTTTTTGAAAACTGATTTGGTTTCTTCACTGGTTATGGGTCTGTTCATATTTTCTATCTCTTCTTGTTTGAATTTTGGTAGTGCATGTGTGTTTAGGAATTTTCCATTTCTTCTAGATTGTCCAGTTTGTTGGCATATAGTTTTTCATAGTAATCTCTGATGATTGCTTGTATTTCTGAGGGATTGGTTGTAATAGATCCATTTCTATTCATGATTTTATCTATTTGGGTGTTCTTTCTTTTTTTGTCTGAGGAGCCTGGCTAGAGTTTTATAAACTTTATTTTTTCAAAAAAACCAACTCTTGGTTTCATTGATCTGATCAATTGTTATTGTGGATTCTCTATTGTTTATTTTTGCCCTGATCTTTATTATTGCTCTTCTGCTGGGTTTAGGGTGCTCTTGCTGTTCCTCTTCTAGTTCCTTTAGGTGCTCTGTTAGATTTTGAATTTGTGCTTTTTCTAGTTTGTAGAGATACACCTGGATTGCAATATACTTTTCTTCTAGGACTGTGTTTGCTGTGTCCTAGAAAGTTTGGATTATTATATTTTCATTTTCATTTGTTTCCATATATATTTAAATATTTTCTTTAATTGCTTAATTTGCCCAATCATTATTTAGTAGGGTGGTTTTTAATCTCCCCATTTTTGGAGGTTTTCCAGACTTTTTCCTGTGATTAATTTCAAGTTTCATGACATTGTGATCTCAAAGTGTGCATGGTATAATCTCAATTTGTGTATACTTATGGAGAGCTGCTTTATGACCCAGTATGTGACCAATCTTGGAGAATGTGCCATGCACACTGGAGTAGAAGGTGAATTCCCAACTTCAGGATGCAGAGTTCTAAATATATCTATCAATATAGATATCTATCTATATCTGTTCCATACGAATCTGTTCCAATGTGTCGTTCAGGTCCATCGTTTCTTTAGTGATTTTCTGTCTTGTTGATCTATCCATTGCTGTCAGTGGAGTAATAAAATCCCTGCAATTGGCACATTCTTATCAATAAGATTGTTTCTGTTTGTGTTAATTGTTTTTTTGTATTCAGATGCTCCCGATTTTGGTGCATAGATGCTTATATTTGTTAACTTCCTGATGGAGAGACCCTGTAATTATTATATAATGTCCTTCTTCATCTTTTGTTACTGCCTTTACTTTAAAGTCCAGTTTGTCTGATATAAGTATGGCTACTCCGGCTTTTTTTTTTTTTTTTTGACTCCCAGTCGCATGATAGATATTTCTCCATCCCTTTACTTTCAATCTGAAGGTGTCTTCAGGTCTAAAATGAGTCTCTTGTAGACAGCAAATAGATGGATTTTGTTTTTTATCCATGCTTGCTACCCTGTGTCTTTTGATTGGAGCATTCAGTCCATTTACATTCATGTTATTATTGAAAAATGTCAGTTTAGATTCATTGTTTTCTCCATAGAGTTCATGTTTTTAGTGGTGTCTCTGGTACCTTGTATTTCTTGCAACATTTCCGTCACAGAGTTCATCTTAGGATTTCTTGTAGGGCTGGTTTGGTGGTGATGAATTCTTTCAATTTTTGTTTATTTGGGAACACCTTTATCTCTCCTATTTTGAATGACAAGCTTGCCTGATAAAGGATTCTTGGCTGCATATTTTTTCTGTTCATCACATTGAAGATTTCCTGCCATTTCTTTCTGGCCTGCCAAGTTTCATTAGATAGGTCTGTAAGCACTCGGATAGCCTTCCCTTTGTATGTTTGAGCTCTTTATCCCTAGATGCTTGCAGAATTCTTTCTTTATCTTTATATTTTGCCAGTTTCACTATGATATGTTGTGATGAAGGTCAGTTCAAGTTATGTCTTAAGGGAGTTCTCTGCACCTCTTGGATTTCAATGTCTATTTCTTTCCCCAAATTGGGGAAATTCTGAGCTATAATTTGATCAAGCACCTTTTCAAAACCTTTTACTCTTTCTTCTTCAGGAATTCCTATGATACGGATATTGTTCTGTTTGATTGTATCACTCAGGTTTCAAATTCTCATTTCCTGCTCCTGGATCAATTTCTCTCTCTTTTTGTTGGCTTCCTCTTTTGCTATAACTGTTTCTTCTAATTCACCTATTCTCCTCTCTGCCTCTTCAATTCGTGCAGTGGTCACCTCCATTTTATTATACACTTCATGTATAGCCTTTTTTAAAACTCATCACAGGTATTTTGAAGTTCCCTAGTCTTTGTATCAATAGCTTCTCTGATGGTTTTTTCAATTTCAGTGATTAATTTTGTGACAATTGTTCTAAATTCTTGTTCAGTTATGTTGCTTAAATCTGTTTTGAGCAGTTCTGTGGCTGTGACTTCTTCCTGGAATTTCTTTAGAGGAGAGTTCTTTCGTTTTGTCATTTTGGCTACCTTTCTGTCTCTTGTCAGTTTTAAAAGCTCTTTGTGCACTGTGCACCCATTAATATTGCTCTATTAAATGAGGCTCACTGATTGTCCAGGGCCTCTCATTTCAGGAAGTGTTCTTTTAATGGTGTCTCTCAGTTTCTCTTGTGGTGCCTTTGATTATTTTATTTCCCAAGTCAGTGATATTTGGGACTCTCCACCATGTGTAATTTGGCTTGTTTCTTGGGGTAGTCCTGAAGAGGAAAGCAGACAGACAAACACACAGGGAACAAGAGCATGCAAATGCACAGACAAATAAAACAAACAAGCAAACCAAAAGGGGAAAGAAAGAAAAGAAAAGAAAAGAAAAGAAAAGAAAAGGAGTGGGGGCAGAAACATCAAAAGACAACAGACAGTCTAAAAGCATATTACCAGCTGTGGGGACAAGAATGAGATAAGGGAAAATATTTCTGGATGGCAAGAAAAAAATAGGCAGCTCTCCCATGGGGATGGGCGAGGTTTGGTGTAGTTAGGTAGGTATGGCCTGCCTTGGTGGTTGTGGGGAGAAGAATGGTGGTGCCCCAAACCCTGCTCGAACCAAGCATTGCAAGCCACTCTTTTGAGTCTGATCTCCCTGTGCCATGGGTAAGCCAAGTTACATTTTCCAAGCCCTGCCTCATTTCTAAATTCTAGTCCATGCACTTTAATGCTACTACCCGAAATGAGATGTACTCCTGCTGGTGGCTGGCTTCCTAGCCGGGATAGAGTAGAGGAAGGGAGCTGTTTCTACTAGTGCCACCTGGAATCAGTGCTGCTGCTGCCAAGCCCAAAGAAGAATGCTCCAGCTAGATTGGATGAATTTCTCTCCCTGTGCTCAGTGGTTATATATGGGATGACAATATCTCTCTCTGTCCCGGGCTGAGTTTTTTTTTTAAATCTCTTCTCTAGAGACAGTACTATGAGTATTTTCAATCTCTCTTTCTCTTCCCCATGTCTCTCTGGGGCTCCTTGAGCTCTCGCTGCATTGGGCTGGGGCTCCCTCCCCTCTGCACCTCTGGGGCTGGCCCATTTTTATTTCCTCAGTTCACACTCTCAGGCACCTTTGAGGTAGTCTTCTTTCTGGAGTCTGTTTGTTTTCCCTCCACTCTTGCAGATCAGAGTATTGTGGCTTCAGTCCTTCTTAGTTTGATAGATTTGGGAGGGGGAAAATTAGAGAGCTCCCTACTTCTCTGCCATCTTGCCCCTCTCCTGAACAATGGACTATTCTTATCTTTTTAAAAAATGTTTTAATTTTTTATTTTTGATACAGAGGGAGACAGAGCATGAGAGGGGGAGGGTCAGAGAGAGAAGGAGACACAGAACGGGAAGCAGGCTCCAGGCTCTGAGCTAGCTGTCTGCACAGAGCCTGATGCGGGGCTTGAACCCATGAACATGAGATCTGACCTGAGCCGAAGCCAGAAGCTTAACCGACTGAGCAACCCAGGCGCCCCTACTCTTATCTTTTATTAAAAGTTCTTTTCAATATTATTAATAAGCAAGGTTAATTTTTATGATCAAGTTGTTCATATTACTTAGGCTTTTTAAACCTAGATTTTGTAAACAATTTTTTATATACTTCATGATTCATTTTATTCTAGTTACACTGTAATTTGGGGATCTAAAAATTTTCTTTTATAAATGGTGACTATGAATGATTTTGTAGAAATTATTCTCTTACACTTCTTTCTAGACTGAAACATAAAACAAAAATCTGATATCACTATTAATCTTTAATCTTGTGGTATGAATGACTTCTTTTGAAAAAAACTCCTTATAAATGTTATTATTTCAATGTTATAGTAAATAGTTTTATTTTAGAACTTATTGTGTAGTTGGCAAGTGAGTTCTAAAACAACCCAATATATCCTCCTAATTCTTGTTCTTCTTAAACCTCTACTTGGCATTTTCTTTAAAATAATATTACTTTGAGTTTTATTTAAAGATCAGCTAATCAAGAGTATTTATCAATGAGGATTAAACACAAATATAATCTGACAAATTTTTTGTAAGTTTCATTACAACTTTGGAGTATGTGGGGGTGTAGAAAAGAAATATAGGACATATCAGTTCTCAGTATTTAAAAAATGATATAAATACATGCAAACTCATACACAGTAACTTTTTGGCTTTCTTATTTATTGAGTAGTAGCCTATATAATTTCCAGTCATTTTGGATTTCATACAGTTGCTTTACTATGCGGTATTTATTCTTATACAACTGCGTGCCTTTCCTTATAATATTCTCCCTTTCTAGAATGTCCTTCTTCCCCTTCTCTCTTGATTGACCTGCTTGTTTGCTTACTTATAAAAGATTAAACTTAAGAGTAGCTCCCTCTATGTCAGTCCTCCTCAGTAGCTTAATGCACTATTAAAATAGTCCTTTTCTCTGTTACTCTTTACTACTGTGTACATGTACCTTTTCTTATAGCTAGAGAACACTTGATTGCTCTAAAATCAGCAACAACAGAATAGCTGTATGTCTGTGATCATTTATAGTCTCCATTATGTATTATTAGGTAATCTCCTATGTAGAAAAAAACATGTTCTTGTCAAAATCTATAGGAAAATATTATAAAAATTCATTGAAAAATGGCTCCAGAATCAAATTCCTGGAGTGATAATGTGTTCATTGCACTTTAAAAAGCATCAGTCTTGTTTTTCTCTTTTGACTAAACTTTTTGAGAGAAGGGACTGTATCTCTTTTAATTTTGTATTTTCCCTACTTAAAAATGCATTTTGCCTACAGAGAAGCTCAATTTCTGTTTGTTGAATGAATTGGTGAGCGACTAGGGATGTGGTAAATAATGTATGGTCTTTCTACTTGCTCAGTGTGTTGCATATTTTTTCCATTTGCCCCTCCAGATCCATTATCTACCCTTACTACTCTGTTGCCTTGGGGCCTGACTTTTAAGGCTGATGTTAGGGCTCCCATGTTCTCTAGATTTCAGGTGAGTTAAGCCAAAGGTGATTCCTGGAAGGAGATTGGGAGGAGAGATAATTTCTCAGGCACTCTTCTTGTCAGGTCATTTTGGGTTAGTAGTGTGTCTTACTGAAGATCTCTGTTCCTCTCAAAGTACTCTTTCCTTCTTGATTTTGGTAACTGCTCCTTTTCCTTATCCCTTTGGACAACTCTTCTAAGTACTATCTCTTATGGTCCCTCTATGCTCCATTTATACCGTTGTAATTCATCTCTTCATGAATAAATTTTCTTGAATTACCCTAACTTGAGTGTTCCATTTGTTTCCCATTGGGACTCTAACTGGTAAACTCAACAACCATTCTGCCTTTTCCTTGGATGAAAATTCCTCTTTTCCTCTCAAGAGCACTTTTTCTTCATGTGTAGCTTATGGAACTGATCCCACCCATTGCTCGACGGATTGGCACAGGATTCAGATTTGGTGGAGTATCTGTTCCCTCTAGCTTGAGTGATTGATTTATATATAGGCTCAGTGCCAGAAGCATTTCTTTCTTGCTGTATTTTCCCAGCACTACTGGGAAGGAGGCAATCTTTCCTGAAATTATGGTTCTATGTGAACTGTCTTTGTCCTCACCTGAAGAGTCTTTATAAAAATGAAGGCAATATGTGGTATTATTAACATTCGCAAACTATGGTTGTGTTTGAGGAATTGGGCGAAGGAAAATGACTATTTTTGAGGGATGTGCTGTACTAATTTACGATCAAAGTATCTAGAGAACAGAAGTCATTTTGTTACTGTGTATGTCTACATACCTATTAGCTTGTGGTTTTCAAGTGTTAAATACTAATGATTCTAATTCTAGGTGAATATGAGAAATTCATCTACCTAATATAAGAAGCTTATCTAAAAGTTTTTCAAAACATTGTAGAATAGACCTTTTAAAAATCCTTTTTCTTATATACTTTGAGTGTCCAGTGAATGTCTTATTTTCCTTCCTGAAAAATATTTGTAAGCTTAGTCTTTTTATTCCTCCATAGACCAATGTTTTCCAAATAAAGATTACTGGGTTTAACTTTAGTTTGAAGGAATCTATCAAATTGATTTCACTTGTGATCTAAGTTTTATTTTTCACTTAAATCTCCAGGGCAAGAAACCTACCAGTTGCACTAACTCTTCTCTTACTGAGAATTCTGAATGAAGCTGAGAGCAAATTGCCAAAGGCAAATAGAATATATTATTGAAAAATGCCTTGTTTCTGGCTGTATCTCAAAATAATTCAAACATATAATTTCCTCAAGCAAGATTTTAAGGTGCATAATGTATCTAAAAGACATATTTCCTAAGGCTTCAGCCAGTTAGGGGGGTCTTTGCATTTTAATTCAAATGAGTCTGAACATTCAAACAAACCATGCTTCTATTCCTGAAGGGTATGGAAATGAAAATAACAAAAACTATATTCATTTTCAAGATTTAGGATTTAGGGATGCTTCTTGGTCTATTTAAAAACTAATAAAAGAGTTACAAATCTTGCGTCATGGTTTTTCAGGCATCTTTGAATTCATTTAAATAACACTTACGATTGAGATTCTTTTCCCTAAAGGTTGATTCTTTGGACCTCAATTGTCAATTTTTCTAAAAGGAAAATACTATAGAAACAATATGTTTCATGCCATGATAAAGAAGTGCATATATTCTAATTTTGTTGTGAAATCCAGAAACATCTGCTAATGAGTCTGAATCTTGATTGTTCAATTTTTCCACTGAGTCTCAGAGGTACCCTTATAACCTCCCTTAAAAACTCCCACCCTTTTATTTAGTAGATTTTTTTTGCCTTTTTTTCTGGACTAGCCTGAGTTGATTCTGTTGCTTACAACTAAAATATTTTAACCAGGAACTCTAAATGGTTGCACTATCTCTTTATAAGAGGCAGTGGAAAACAACTATTACCAGGAAAAGCACAAATTTTATAATTTTACTCCAAAGGTAATAACTCTATCAAAAGAAATTAAAATAAATTTTAGTAAAAAAGTTGAGTGCCTGCTATCAGCCGTTGTTGTGCCCATGTTCATATATAATATTTCATTTGACTCGATATTAGTTTACTAGGGCTGCTTAACAATCTACCACAAACTAGGTGGCTTTAAACAACAAAAATTTATTCTGTAGCAGTTTTCGGGTCCAAACTTCTGAAATCAAGGTGTTGATTTTAAAATCAAGGTGTTGGCAAGGTTGCCTCCTTCTGAAGTCTCTGCAGAAAAATCTATTCCATGCTTCTTTCCCAGCTTCTCATGACTGCTGGCAGTTCTTTGTACTTCTTGGTTAGTAGCTTCATTCTCTTCCTTAGTCTTCACGTGATCTTTCCTTCAGTGTCTCTGTGTCTTCTTCATTTTTGTCTCTTATAAAAGATCCTTGTCATTGGACTTAGGGCCCACTCTAAATCCAGGCTAATCACATTTTGAGATTCTTAATTAAATTCGCAAAGACACTATTTTAAAATAAGGTCATAATAAGAGGTACTGGATATGAGGACATATCTTTTTTGGATTGACATTCAATCCATTAGATCCACCAGTAGTCTGTGAGTTGGGTGACAATGTTATCCCCATTTCCCACACGTGTAAGCAGAGGCTGAAACCATATAGCCAGCACGGTGAAAAAACAGGACACCAACCAAAACCCCATTCTAATATCAGTGCTCTTTCTTCTATGTCACAGCCTCTCTTGACATACTATTTTTGCTCACATAATCATTTCATCTTTTAAATAGAAAATAATACATGTTTTAATATTGTTAATAGATTTGACAAAGTTGCATATTTTATTAGCATCATGCTTAATTTCCTTGGTGTGAAAGGAAACACCTTTCTTGTTAACAAGCTATTTCCAACCAAATTTCTCACTTTTTCAGAAAGCTAAGGAAATTAAGAGAGAAGTTAAATATATTTTTCCTCATCATCCTCAGCCATTATTTTTTTTACTCACGATTTTAATCTTCTGTTTATGTTGCTCTCCTTCTGCTTAGTCTCATCCCACTTCCAGATCCCTGGGGCTCAGCTAGTGATGAGCACAACTGGAGAATCCCCGGGAAGGCATGCTGGCTCTGTCTGCGATCCCCTTTTCCTGGCACTCTGTATAAATAATCAAGGATGCACCTGTCCTCTTATAAACATGGGAATAGGGCCATGACGCATGTTTGGGTTTTGTTTTTTAAAAGCATCTATTTTGTAGACTAGTCCTGTTGAGGCCAGACCACAGAGAGCACAAGATAATATGTGCATAAACTTGCTGCAAGGTATGACACATGGCAGTAATTTGCCTGAGTGACCCAAGAAGTCTTGTATTTCTTTCCATGTTTTTCTGAGATTTGGAACATTCTACACCATCACAGAATTCAAATATCCAATTCACATGAAGTCAGTTATAGAAATTCAGAGTATACAGGAAGGATGCAACAATTGTTTGGTTTTCTAAACAAATTCTTGATTTAAAAAAATAGCTTACATTCCTGTATCACTGAATGCTTCCCTTATACTAATATGATTTTATTATTTAAAAGGGGTTAAAAAGTAAACAGTATGCAGGTAAAAAGACTAATATAAAAAGAATTGAACATCTAAAATTTTTCAACTTAAATGTCTATGGCCATACACATTCTACCTTCACAAAAATAATTCTTCCTTGAAATCAGTTCCACATTTTCTTAGAAGTCCTGAATCCCAGGTTTTAATGTCTTCCTCTTCTCAGATTTGATTAGCAATTAGTTTGTACTCTACACTTTAATCGTTTATTATTTAGCTTGTACATTACAGTTCTGAGTGTTTATCTCATGTCTTGTCACCAGACTGCAACTTCCAGAAACTGGTACTTGCCCTGGTACCTACAAGTACTAGTGAAACCTACTAAATATTGAGCTACGACTGATACAAAGTACAAAATACAATTATTTTAAGCCTGGAGCTGAGAGCCCCATATTTCCTACTGCATTACATGATACTTAAGATTATTGCACGTTTGTTGTTGTGCCGACCACTGTTCCAAAGGCCTTCTATGTATTTCCATGAGTTTATGGAAAATTTGAAGACCGAATGGTTTGTTAGGAAGTCACAGCAGCATCGTCATTATTTTAAGGATTATAATTTTCATCAAAGTTTTTGTTGATATCCCTTTCTGGAGGATATTATTGCTATTATGCAAAGTCAGGATCAACCTGGCTTTCATCTTCACTTTCCTCTTCCACTCTGTCCCTCTTTAATGTTTTCAAGAATTCACATTTTTTTTTTTGTCAGTGCCCATTCAAGTCAGTTTGGATAGATGAGGGTGTTGATTAGTTTTGTCAACAAGTCAATAACAGTTTGAGGGATTACACTCGTTTATTAATTTCTTTGCACTAACATTCTTGGCAACTGATTCAAAAGTATTAAAATTGCCAATATTGTAGGTGGACAATTGATTGGTGCCCTTAGAAGAAGAGACCAGGGAGCTTGTTCTCTCCTTGCTATTTCAGGATACAGCAAAAAGATGTCTACCTGTAAGGCAAGAAGAGAGCTCTTTTTGTTTTTAATGTTTACTTATGTATTTTGAGAAAGAGGCAGAGCATGAACAGGGGAGAGTCAGAGATAGAGCTCCGGAAGAGAAAATCCCAAGCAGGCTCAATGCTTAGCCCAGGGCCTGAAGTGGGACTCCATCTCATGACCCTGAGATCATGACCTGAGCTGAAATCAAGAGTCAAATGCCTAACTAACTGAGCCATCCATGTGCCCTCCACCACCACCACCACCCTTTTTTAAAATGTGCTATAAAGAGCTCTTACCAGGAACCTGACCATACTAATACCTTGATCTTGGACTTCCCAGCCGCCAGAACTCTGTCTGTTGTTTAAGCTACCCAGTATGGAGTTTTGTTATAGCGTTTCAAACAGACTAAGACAGTATGTTCCTTGTTTATGTTTTCAATACCATTTATTCCTTATATACACCATCCAATTTTTCCTACAGTGTTACCTCCATTAAGATACCCAGAATTTTGTCACTTATGATTTATATCCTGACAACTTTCTGTCCACAAAAGTTTTCGTAATTCTCAAAATTCATTTATGATTTTTGGCGGTAGAGTTGAAAAATTAAAACTTACACTGTGCCATTTTGGGTTAAGTCTCTCATTCAGTAAAAATAGTTTTCAACATCTCTTGGCAAGTTCAAAATCCAACAGGACTGTACAGAAATATGTTAGAGTTTTTCTCTGATATTGTTGGGGTTTCTGGTTTGTTTTTGAAACTTTATTTCCTTTTAAATAATGTTCAGGTTTTTTAAAACAAGGTACTTAACATATAGCTATTTGACATAGTTTTTCCAAGTGGGCTACCTATACTTCTATTGAACATTGTTATATGGTGATCTTCAAAATTAGCCAGTTTCTTTGCTTTTAAAATTATACAGTATTCTGAATCCTGCTTCTGTATTGTTCCATGTACTTGTAGAGTTGACATCCTTTCCAGATGAAATAGGTTTTAGGAGATAAAAGCAAAACCAAAATAAAATTTCACATCTGAAGGAAAAACATTTTGAATCGTCATAGAGACATGTAGCTCTCTTGGCACTGCATACTCCTGTGAAACGGCAACACCTCAAATAAATTTAGACTTTTAATGTCTTCATTTAGAGAAGTTGTTCCACTATGACATGGATTAAGATAACATCAGAAAAATATCTATCATAATATCAAGCCATATTTAAACAGTAATTTGAAACTGTTTAAACTACTCTGTATACAGATCAAAATTATCTTACAGCTCTGGCTAAAGAAGACCGATGACAGGGAAGAAGGCAAAAATTCCACCAGCTTAAATTCCTTACCATTTGTATAACCTGTTTTGAACCTAAATATGGAAGAAATATCTGAATCTTTAAAAAGTATTACAATTTTACCATTTTGTTAATAAAAATAATATCAAAAGTATCTAAAATTTAGTTTTCAAAAATTATTTTCCCACCATTATTTGGATAAACCTTAGGGTTAAAATTATTTAAAATGATTATATTCTAAAAATGACCACTGCAAATATCTGGAACCTTTTATATAAAACTTGATGTTCTTTGTAGTAATTACTTTCTACCAAGAATGCCCTGGCCCAGAGGTGCTGCTATGCTCAGTCTTGGGAGATGGTCTCAGTGCTGCTTTTACCTTCCTACAACTGGCCTCCGTCCCCAGATGGTTTTAACTTGATTCACAGCGTTCTGGGCCAAGTTTCACAAGAGCCTCTAGAGTTTGGTTTTGAACACATTGATTTTGAGCTGACTACTGTCTATCCAACTGAAAATGTCCAAAAGACTTTGCCAGGCTAGGTCCTCTGAGAAGCAGTCACCAAGGTAGAATTTGTTAAGAGATTTATTAGGAAAATACCTGCGAGAAATAAATAGGGAGGGATTGGGAGTCCACAAAGAGCCTGCAGACACAGGTGCAACACTTGTGAAAGAGCAGGGGAAAGGAGGAGGTTGGATAGGAATTGCTTCAGACTACTGTGAAATTCTGAGCTAGTTTTGGCCAGGCCAGTGGGCAGAGAGCAGAGACTGTCCCTCGGGGTCCTGTATTCCCAGTTCCTGTGTGTTCTCTATGTTTATCATTGACAGGGAACAGCCAGCAAGACAAGGCCTCAGTATGGGTGTGAATGCTGATCCTGAAGGTAGAGGTTGTCTTGAAATAAAATACAATCAGGAGAATGGAGGCCTGGGAGTTGGCAGAAATCTTAGGGAAGGTCTTGAAAGTGGGATTTGAGCAAATGTTACTGAGTTGCAGGAGGCTTGATTCCAGCCGACTTCTGACTGAAGGCAAAGCTAGAGATTTAATTTTTTGAGCTATCCTTTATAGAGATAATGAATAATAGGGGAACTGTTGGAGGGATAATACCAAAGGAAAAAATCTGTACTTTGGTAATTATTCCAGATAGAAGAAAGAGATGGTAGATTTAGTAATGAGACTAACGACTGGAATGACAGGTAAGAACCAATGCCACCTGTAGTGGCAATCTTCTGGTTGCCCACCCACATCCAAGTTTCTGTTTCTTATTTATAAGCCCGAATTTTTATTGCATGGATATAATATTATATTTCCTACTTTCCCTGTGTAGCAAGGCTTGACTCAGTTCTTGCCGAAGAGATCTGTGTAGAAGAACCTGGATGGAAGTTGTTGACAGAATGAGAAGGTGCCTTAAAAGTGTGCAGGCAGCTGGGACGAGTTCTCTTTGTTTACTTTTTCCTCTTCTCTGTCTCCAAGAAGTTGGAAGTTCCATGATGGCTGAGTCATTTTGGACCACTAAATGCCCTTGAGGATGGGCAATAATTGCTAGGGTGTTGGAATAAAAAATGGTAAGAGTCCTGGGCTTCTTACCTCCAGACTTCTTTTATGTGAAAGAAAAATTAATGATTTTTTCTTATTTAAGCCACAGCTAATTTTGGCTTCCACTTTATGGCAATATAACTGCCATATAGTAATGGCAGCCACCATTTATTGAGCCCTATTATATCTCCGGCACAGTGCTAAGAACTTTATATTATTAATCCAATTAATCATCATAGTAATCCTGTGGCATTGGTGCTTTTATTTCTCAGTGATTTAACAGATGGGGAAAATGAAACTTAGAAGTGTCATGTAAGTTGCCCAAGATCACCTAGCTAGTGTATAGTTTCAAACTTATTTATTTGATTTTAAAACTTAGGTATTATCTACTCCAATATACTGTCAGGTGGGGATACACCTTAATTGGGGCTCTGAGAGTCTTATTTGAAGCTACTGTGTTTCTCTAAACTTAACACTTTATCATCGACCAACTGTACTTCTCGGGCCTGTCTTCTTTCATACATGGTTTTGACAAATCCCCATCCCACCTAAAACCTTATTCCACTGCAGCTATGCTACAGCCCAGCATGATGTTTAAATCCTGCCAGAATCCACTTTGTACAGTTCTCAATGATAGCAATCCCAAGGCAGGACTAGAGCTGTGCTCTCAGAGGGTATTTCTTTGTTCATAATCAAAAGGAGGTAGCAGCTGGCCTAAAATTATGACTGGCAACTGGTCTCAGACTTATTATGGTTGCCCTGATGCTTTCTCAGATTCACTGAAATGTTTTTCCTCTGAGAACAAAGCTTCCAGAAACTCAAAACACCTGTATTAACTGGTGACCTGAAAGGAGCACTTACCTGCTAACTTCCTGGCTGATTTTCAAGTAGCTTAGCAGAGCCTTCCTGCTGTTACTAGGCTTCTATAAAGAATTAGTTATTCTGGATAGATAGGCCTATTTCAACAGAAACTGCCTCATTTTAAAAGTCTGCCTTTCGAAATTTTCTAATAACCATTAAGAGCCCATTAGCAAAATTGTCAGGAAAATAAGAAAGACTAGTAAAGGCATTATCCCTATCATCCCTACTGAAGACACAGCAGCATATATTAGTTTATGTGGATGTTTTTGTTTTATAATTATTCTAGATGACAGAGATGAAAGACCTTAAAATCATTTTATTTATGTGTGTGATTGGGAGTGGAGTATGAGAGAGTAAGTATGAAAGGAAAGGATCATTTAAGTATTTTACTCAAAATTACATGAATAGATACCATTTACTGAATGCCTATTGGGTGTCAAGATGCCACGAGAGGTACTTTACTTCTCTCATTTAATGCCGTCTTTTCACCCATCCCTATGAGGTACAGCACAGTTGGTAAATATGATGATGTTCAGAGATATTGAGTGAGTTGCCCAGGGTCACACAGTGGGAATTTATATAGCGATCTCTCTGTTTCCAAAGTACATGTTTTTTCCATTTTATTATTCTATGACAAAAAGTGTTCAGTGTTACAGGATATCTTAAACAGATATTTACTTTCTAGAACTTCAGCAATACTGAAAACTTCAGTGCCACTATTAAACAGCTCTGGGTCACTGATTGTGGTCTAGTTTGAAGTTTTTAGATCCTACCTTTTTTTTTCTTTCCTGCAGCTACCCTTTGACCATGTTATGTATACTAGAAGAAAGAATGCAGTTAATTAATTCTTTTAATTATTAACTGCCTTGGCAAAAGTTTTGATGAAGAAGGAAATGGAAATTACTGATGAGAATGAACTTTGATTATTATTTTTCTGTTTCATTTAATGGTACATTACCATTCTTCATTCTCATGATCCCTTGAATTGACTTTAGGTTTTAAAAAATATCTCAAATTACTCTAATTTAGCAAGTGAATACAGTATTGCTATTACAAATAAGAAAACAATTATATTTGCTTATAATGGTTTATAATTATCCTAATAGTCACATAAAGAAATTATGTAAATTAAAGCAACCAGTTTCATTTGTTACTTAGAAGAAGGTCAACAGCCACAAAATAGGAGTCATGGTTCTGCCAGAGCTTAGTGTGGTAGCGTCTTAGTTGAGTGGCATATTGGTGCACTTGATAGACTACCTGGTCATGTATATAGTTGATGCTTAAAATCCTTAGCAGTAGCTATAAGACTTAATAACCATGAACAGTAACCAACACCATGCAGTGTACCGTAAAGTTTCTGCTTAAAGGAAATTTATCATTTGGTAAGTTTTGCATGACAGCAATGGAACATCGACTATTTTAGTAGCCAATGAAATATATAATACATACCCCTTATCAGCTATCCTCTTTGGAAAATTTGAATCACAAATGAATATTGTTATTTAATCTCCATTTTGTATATCTTTCTAACTAATGATGTTTGGAGAAAGTAATCATAAAATTATGGAGTTTTTCTCTCCTTACATTAGAATAAGTAAAATATTTTTCAGATTCCTTTATGCGTTGGATATTGACTACAAGTTATTACTGACTTTCAGGAAAGTATGCAATAAATTGATTGTTCAACGTTCACAGAAATTTGTTTCTTTGGAAACAAAAAAGAAAATATCTAAATATTTACAAAGTGCTTTGCAAATTTAAGTAATCTTACTACTAACTTGGTGCTGATAGTATTTATGGGTGAATGTATAGGAAAAAGATTTTATCTACAGAATTAGACTCTGGCTTGTCTGTTTTCATTTTATCCAATAGCTTTCCTAGACATGAAGGATAACCAGGAATCATGTACTTCCATTGCAAAAGGAAAATTTGTTGAGGGTAATTTTACCTGGATTTGGTTTGTTTTAGGATTACTTGCCTGACTTTCTTGGTTATGCAAGTTCAGGGAACATTTGTAGCCCCTCTTCTAGGATTAGGTTGCAGCAAATTCTTGAGGGGATGCGGGAGACCAGCCCACGCACCAGAGTCCAAGGATCTCTGAGTAGGGGGTTGGTGTCGGCGAAATATCTATAAGAAAGAACACAGACAACATGAATGGTGGAAGAGACCACACTTTACTGTGAAACTTGGTGTCTTATATACCATAGGTGATTACATCTTTCTTTTAATGATTACATTGTTTGCAATTTCTTAGGAATCACATGTCTCAGAATAGGTCATTGTTTTCATGGAAGAGAGAACAGAAAGTTAAAAACAGAAATGGAGTACAATTCAGAGGATCAAAAAACATAATTCACCACTAAAAATACATCAGCAGGAGTCTTATTTTGCGTACATAGTGTAATATTAACTGAGGCTTATGACAAGGCTATTTTTCTTTAAAGGTTTAAACAATAGTCTGTGAGTAAGGTGCCTCTAACCAGGGA
>NC_043708.1:50839730-50937024 GCF_006229205.1 Suricata suricatta | reverse complement strand
CTGCCCATTTACTGAAACCACAATTACCAAGTGGCATGAACAATAGGAGAACTAACTCCAGTCTCTGATCCATTTAGGTCAAGCAGTCAAGCACACACATTTTCAAGTAGGGGAAGCAGGGTCCCAAAGGCCACACAGCACTTCTGGCTGGATGGACCCCAACAAGGGGACCCATCAAGTTGCTTTTCCTTGTGACTCCATGTTTGAGAAGGGTAGTCCTGAGGGAGAAGAAGGATTAGTTTGCATGAAGAGCTTTCCTCATCCCTTCTCCCCAGGATTTAGAATGGGAGACTACCAGGGTAGCTTCAGTCAAGTTCCAGTGACAAGGACAGGAAATAGAATGAAGCACTAAAATGGCCTTTAGTAGATAGAGTCCCAGTCCGGCAGGCCTAACACAAAGGACTAAGTGTCTGTGAAAGACGGCTGTTTTTTATCCTGTGCGTGTGTATGTGTCCAAAACCAGTTACTCTAACATGGTGGTTCTCAAACTTTGACATGCATGAGAATCTCCTGGAATGATGATAAACATAGATGTTTGGGGTCCACATCCAGAGTTTCTGATTTAATACGTCTAGGGTGATATGTACGAGTTTTTATTTTCAACCAGTTCCTGGGTGATGCTGCTGCTATTGGTTCAAGGACTGCATTTGAAAACTATTGCCCCTTCCACACAGATAAGCTTTATAGAAGGGGTTCCTGTGACTCTGTGAAAAATGATGGGGCTTTGGGAGGAATCTAGCCCAGGAAGGGCATTGCTAGAACAGTGGATAGCTTCTTTTGTCCTTGTCCTGGTATCTTTTGTAGCTTTTTTATGAGGTAGTGAAAAGCAATGGTGGTGGACTTGTACCTTTTAATCTGTATCTACCTAAAATTTGGAAGCAGGGCTGACTAGTCATACTATTCTGAATCTTTATTTCTGGAATTTTTGAATATTCTCATTGCCCAGCTTATAATTTATGTTTTAGATAAACCACCTGCTTTTATTTCTATTATCTTAGTTTATAAAGGCGAACTTATGGAATATATGTGTGTATTTTCATTAGTACTAAAACCTTTTTACTGTATTATTCACCTATATAAAACAATGTTTCCAGATAGAGTGACTATAAAATGTGTTGAATAGAAAATGAGGGTGTTCTGAGGCGTTGAAGGTTTTACAGCCAATCATTGCTCCACCCTGAAAGGAAGTTTATTTGCATTGTGTGTCTGGGAAATGACAAGAAGTTTAATGTTTCACGTTTCCAAAAAGTAACGTTTAGTAAGCAGTCAATAGAGAAGGGGCAATGAGGTAAAGCAGAGTGCCCCCAGGAACTATTTGCTATTTGTTTTTTTCTTTTCATCCCACCACTTTTCCATTAAAGAAAAAAGTCTTGAGCATAGAGTAAGTGTGAGTATACATGCCAGGGCTGGGGAGGCTGGTAGTGGGAGCAGATCAGGCATTCTACCCACTCATTTACCCTTTATATAAGTCATAGCTGGTACCATATGTTTAGAGCAAATCAACTTATGCATATGGAAACTCTTTCCTTGCTTTAAACATTTATCTAAATAAAAATGTAAGGTAATGATTATTTAATTGACTACAAATTGCTACATTCAGACTTTCAACCTTTGTCTTTTTTCCTTCTTCTTTATTTGTTGATCCAGTTTACTCTTCCCATTTTTTTTCTCTCTTATATTGGCATTGTTTTACAGTATGATGTTCACTCAGTTAACAGTATGATACCTTTCTTATATATTTTTTGTCCACCTAGACCTATCTACTATCTACACCTGAGTTAGAGAGAGTAACAGTGACTTTTCTGTCTAGAAAACGGATTGCCTCTCTTTAACTTTCACATGGCTTTAATTTTATCCACCTCTTCTTAGTTTCTGTGGACTTCATCTCATGAGAGGACAACTTGGAAATATTTTTGTCATAGTTTTCTTCACTGATAAAACAGTGTGCTCAATAGTGTAGACAGTATAGAAAAGTGTTTGTTCAGCATTTAGTAAATTGACTGTTTTAGTAACTACCAGCAAAAGTTTTACACAACTACATAATTTTATTTTATTTATAATTTTTATAATGTTTATTTGTTTTTAAGAGAGAGAGAGAGAGAGCAGGGGAGGGGCAGAGAGAGAGGAAGACACAAAATCCATAGCAGGCTCCAGGCTCTGAGCTGTTTGCACAGAGCTCAACATGAGGCTCATTCACCAACTGCAAGATCATGACCTGAGCTGAAGTTGGATGTTTAACCGACTGAGCCACCAAGCCACCCTGAAAACTACATAATTTAAAAAAATTGTCGGAATGAAAATCTTTGAAAATGATGATCATATCAACATCCTCATAAGATTATAGAAACTTCATAAAAGGGGATGACATATTAAAGTCTCAACAAAGATTTTGTCCTAACATGTTTCTAAAAACCTTTATAGGCTTCAGATCTGCCCATATTCATATTCATTCTGAAGGGAACAGAATCAGGCTAGGATCTGTTCTCAGGACTTTTTATTTGGATTAAACAACCACAAAGGAGGAACACTTTTGTGGATCTATGAAATGTTAATTTTTTCAATTAATGCATTTTATGGAAGACCAGAGAGTTTAAAAAGAGAAAAACAATTGCTTTGAGTTTCTGGGTTAGGTTAGTTCACACTAGCTGTAGTCTTTGGAAATTTAGAAAAAAATAAAAAAGTAATTATAATTCTTATGAGAGATTATCAAGATACTGCTACTCAGATTTTCCACTAATTTCTCTGTAACTCAGAAGTTTACACTGACAAGAAATTCTGGATAGCTACACAGCGCTGTAGGACCATCCCTTCTGTATTTCATATCCCTTCCTCATACTTGTGGGATTGCTTGTCTCTGCCTGGCAGGAAGTGCTTCAAACTGGACTTCCAGATGGAAAATTCCAACAGGGTTTAATTATACAGGTAAACTGCTTTGCTTAGTCATGCCCCTGGAAAATCTAAGATGAAGAATAACTTAAAAGTAACTTAAATGTAGGACAGGTGCATTATCATTTCCCACCACTTTACAATGAAACATGAGATAGAGGACAGTATCTTAGCTCCTTTACATGACTGAATAAGGTCAGAAAATCATTTGACTTGAATCCCTAAAAAGGTCTTTCTGTAGGAAAAGGTGATCACGCACAGTGGATAAATTCTCCTTTTTATGCTAATTTATTTTTACAATCTTAGACTTCCTATGGGAAAATACAGTTCAAAGAACAAGAAATATAGAGGAGGAGGTGAAGTAACTGCAGCTAAAGAAGGGATAAAGTAGCTTTTGCTGAGGCCACGGCATCAACTCTGGGTCCTGAAGAATAATTCTTCAGTAGAGAAAATGTTTCAGGCAGAGGGCACAGCTTGCACAAATGCGGAAATCAACATGGCAGTGTAGTGACTGGTATGTGTGTATGTGCACACATGTGGATCTAGGGGATAAGAAGGGGAGTTGGAAAAGCAGGCAGGGCATGGACTAAGATCATTTATATGTTCAGGGCAACCTGAACACTGATCTAGTCCAGTGATTACAGACAGTGCTCCAAGAGCATTTTCAGGCATCTGCTGGTGGGAGTGAACAGGGCTTTGGGACTCATCCTCATTTCAGCCAGGATCAGTTTACATATTTTATAAATTTGGGTTCTGCCTGGTCTCTATATTAAACAAAGCATTGTACAGCTTTCATATTCACCCTCAACAGTTATGTCTTTCATTCCATTTTTGGCATAGTCTTCATTTGTGGCATAAAGCCTTCAAAACTATAGGCAGTTATATTACCTAGTCTATGAATTGCATGGACCATCATATATCTTTATTTTACTTACTTTACTCTCTTCTCATGAAGATAATTTGTGATTTAATAATCAAAATTATGTCACATGGAGGTGCTAGATCTTTTGACCTATTTTCCCTTTTAGGATCGCATGACTCAAAATTTTGAATTTTTCTCTAAACTTTCAAATTCTTGTCTTATTATATTTTAGACTTCTATCAAGCCATATAACTCAATTTATTTTGGCTGGTTATTGTAAGGCTCCTGAATCTTAAGATTCTTATTACTTTGCTTCCCAGTAATTCCTATTACAGCTTCTTTGGTCTTAAGTCCCGAGCTGTTTCTTTGACCTTTTTTGCCCAAATTATGAAGACCCATCATATGCTTTGTTTGAACTAAATGACAGACAGGAACTAATTGAGGTCCTCATTATGACTGTGTCTATTTTGTGACCTGTCTTAGTAACACATTCTAGAATTGACTCAGGAATGTTGCAATATCATAATACCTTTCATTTCTTTCCTGCTGCAAATTTCTACTAAAATTTTTATTCCAGTGATGAATAAAGAAGAGAGTTTATGGCATACAAAGCTTGGTGACAAAACATTTAGTGGTTAAAGGGTTGCCTTGGCCAATGCCATCCATGCTATAATAGTGCTTTTCTTATTTCCATTCTTTTTTTTGTTAACTCTTATAGAGGTGATATATTGACTTCTTTATTTTGAGGGATAAGAGAATGTTATTTTATTGGAGATGGAATTGAAACAGTTACTTTAGCTGTGAAATTTATACTGTATATTTCCTGTGGATTATAGGCAGTCACAAGGTGATCTGTTAAAACTATTTAAGATTATAGGTAGTGCTACCAAAAGTAAATTAAGGTGTTCTTCTGGTAAGTGCTATATAGAACCCAGTTGAGTAACTGAAGCTTGGGAAAGAGAAGGAAAACGACAGGCAAAAAGAAGGCTGAAAGCTTGTGTTGTGCATAATCAGAAATCAAATGTAAGTTTAGGGTAGAACAAACTTACATAATAAAAAAAATCTCTTTCAAAAAATAGTTATGAAACAAATGATATTTTCTCAAATCCCTTGTTTTGTGATATTTCAGTCTAACAAATCTACATTGAAACTTCTAATAATGATCCAGTTTTCATGGATAAGACCATGAACACTCTTCAGGCTAGCATAGGAAAGAGTTTCCATCTACTTCCCAGGTTTTCTTTGTATCTCTTAAATCATATTCCAGGGACCTTTGAATACTAGAATTTCTCTAGGTCACCCATTTTGTGGTGTATTTATGCTTTACCAGCACCTGCTTCATTCACTAGGGAGCATGGATGGAAATCTTCCGTAAGAGGTGAGCCCTGTAATGTTTGTCACCAGGTAAAAGCATGCCAAAGCTCTCTGATAGGAATAAAGAGAAATACATGAATAAAAACACAACTGCTGCTTGAGCTTTTCCTGCAGATGGCACTGGTGTTACTTAGATAGAAAGACATTTTTGTGCTTCTCAGCTTTTAGTTCATTGTACACACTGGAAAGGCTCGTATGTACTAGGAAACTAAATAGATGTCTTGCAGTAAGTAGTCACTTATCTGTGCATGATTGAACCCCAGCATGGTTCAACCAATCTTTCTGGAGGTCTGCTTTTCAATTAATGCATTCACATGGACAATAAAATCTGATGAGGTACTCTTTTTGACCAGGGAAGAGGCCTACTACCAAAAGCACATTACAGACTCCAGGCCCATCCTCCCAGTTGCATCTACATGAAAAATTCAGCCTTGTCTGAAAATTCATAAATGTCACAGGAGTATAGAGGGGGGTAAGATGATTTTATTAACTAAAAAAATCCTAGGAGATTATTCTGATAATGTTAAAAAGGAATTCAACAAAGACATTGAACACTCATTTGAGGCAATGCATAGTGCCAGATTATTGTGGACAGTTTAAAGACTAAAAACAAAACCAAGACATAAGAAGCATCTTCTCAGATCTCTCAAGCTAATTTCAAAAATAGACATATGCATAAATATGTAAGATATAAGTGTCTAAGTCCATTCAGGCTATTATAATAAAATACCACTGATCAGTAGCTTATAAGCAACAGAAATTTATTTCTCATAGTTTGGAGGCTGAAAGTTTGGCGGTCATGTTGTCATTATGGTGGGGTGAAGGCTGTCTTCTAGGTCACAGAGTTCTCATTGTAGCTTCACATGGTGGAAAGGGCTCAGGGTCTCCCTCAGGAGCCTCTGTTATAAGGCACTAATCTCACTCTTGAGGACTCCACTCTCATGACTTAAGTGTGTCCCAAAGACCCCACTTTTAATACCATCATCTTTAGGGGTTAGGATTTCCACATGTGAATTTGGAAGGACACAAACTCTCAGGTCATAGCATATAAATTAGTTTCATAAATGATAAACAGATTACCAATACAAATAGGGAAGGAAGGAGCAAGACAGGAATGTTGAAGTGGGCTTGAGAGGGACAGTGAAAGGAGGACCAGCCTTCAGCTGAATATGAAGTGAGAAGAGACAAAATAGAATTTCTAATAAGAGAACTATAAAATTAAGGTGTGGGAGCAAAGACGTGTATAGAGAATGGTTATTCTCTTTGGATTTAATGATTTATTCAGAGACTGATATATTCTATGTTTTCTGTTAGGGGCTCTAAAACTTGACTGTATTTCACTTTTGTCTCAGTTCAGGCTTCTGTAACAAATATACCATAGACTGCGTAACTTAAAGAATAAACATTTATATCTCATAGTTCTGGAGGCAGGAAAGTCTAAGATCAAGGTGCTGGCAGATCCAGTGTCTGGTGAGACTCTACCTGCTGGTTTGCAGATGGACAGCTTCTCACTGTATCCTTATATGGTGGAGATCAGAGAGGGAAGAAGCAAGTTCTGTTATATTTCTTCTTCTAAGGGCACTACTTCAATTGATGAGGGCTTCATCCTCATGAACTAATGATCTCCCCAAAGCCCTACCTCTAAATGCCATCATACTGGGGATTAAGCTTTGGCATATTCAGTCCATAGAGACATTTTAATTCTGTGCTCTTGGGCTATTTAAACTCTCTGTGCCTCTGTTTCCTCATCAGTAAAATGAAGTAAGAGTATTTACCTCATAGGGTTTCTGAGGGGATTAAATGAGCAAACATATATATAGTACCTGGCCATAGTAATAAATATTACTATAATCATAAAAATAATTAGATGTTATTATGCACATTTGTGGGGCACCTTGGTGGCTCAGTTGATTAAGCATCCGGCTTCGGCTCAGGTCATGATCTCACGGTTTGTGGGTTCGAGCCCCGTGTCAGGCTCTGTGCTGACAGCTAGCTCAGAGCCTGAAGCCTGCTTCAGATTCTGTGTCTCCCTCTCTCTCTGACCCTCCCCTGCTCAGCTGTCTCTCTCTCTCTCTTTCAAAAATAAATTTAAAAGAGAAAGAGAGAGAGAGAGAGAGAGAGAGAGAGAGAGAGAGAGAGGAGGGGAGGGGAGGGGAGGGGAGGGGAGGGGAAGGGAGGGGCATAAGGAGAGGGAGGGAGAGAATCCCAGGCAAGTTCCATGTCTAGTGAGGAGTCTGACACAGGGCTCAGTCCCACTACCATTTGATCATGACCTGGGCTGAAATCAAGAGTTGGATGCTCAGCTGACTGAGCCACCCAGGTGTCCCTGTACTTTCAATTTATAAAGTTAAATTAGAGGCAGATTGGATTTTAAAATTGGTAGAAATGCTAGTTTATTGGCTAAATCACTCTTAAGTACACACTGTCTCTGTTTGACTTGTGTGTACTGCTATCTTTATGTTGATCAGGGGACACTGACCACTGCTAAATCTCTCAAGCACAGAATGTTTGTTTTAATTTCTGAATCTACAACATACAGTTATTAAAACCATGCTCAGTATATGCCTAAGAGCTAGTAGATTTTATTAAATCAGTAGACTTATGTACTATCATACTATTTATGGGTACAGCGTATTTTGGGGAGTTATTTTACATCCCTGTGTCTTAGTTATTTCTCTCTCTGTGAAGTGGTCCCATCTGCTAACTTCTTTTCTACAATTATAGTTCAGAATTGATCAGGT
Organism: Suricata suricatta; assembly: GCF_006229205.1. Lineage (NCBI taxonomy): Eukaryota > Metazoa > Chordata > Mammalia > Carnivora > Herpestidae > Suricata > Suricata suricatta. Next base: position 50,929,161 of record NC_043708.1, on the reverse strand, counting down.
TATATTTGATTAGTAATTTTTTACTTCTAGAAGAAAAGCACTATATAAACAGGGGAATAGTTCTTAATCATGTGCTGCCTTTCCAGTGGAAGACTGTACATGGATTATATCTGCAACAATCATCTTTGTCTGCAGTCCTTTAATAAATAATATGTTACTTTTGTTTTTATTTAAATAAACATAAATATATTGCCTCTGTTCCTTAAATGATCAGTTCTCTCTTCTCTCTTGTTTAGATTACTTTATATTTCCATCTCCCTTCTTCCATGGCTTGCTATACTTCTCATATCAGTTCACAATTTTACTTCCTGATCTTTGTATTTCCTTCTTAAGATCATAGAGTTTCTCACCACCTGGAGTGCAAACACTGTCAACATGTATTGATGGCTTTCATATTATATGTTGACAGTGCTACTACTCAGGAGTGGGGACGTGGTCAAAAAGGCAGATATGACTGTTCATCTTTTCCAGAGAATATTGCTATGGTAAGAATCATTCACAGGAGGCTTTTCTGTTTTCATTTTCAAGGTAGCTTTGGTATGTACACCTTACTTTTTATTTCCCAAACATATAAGATTGCTAAATTTCTGTAGGCTCTGCTTGACATTATATCCTACTGCTTTGCTTCTGTGAGTCTTACTTAGCAAAGTAAAAGTGGTGTTGATGTTCTCTATCTTATTTAGAATATTTTATCCAGGGCCCAATGTACTGTGTAATTTAATTTGAAATAATAAATTGAATACAAATGGAAATGGTGTGCTGTCTTCCAAAACACATTTCCTAGAGCCCTTTTCTTGAGATTGCTATGGCTATCAAAGGACACCATTACAGATACATAACCTTATATACCACTCCATGTTTGAAGGTGCCTTGGGAGGGCAAAACCCAAGATAAAAGGCAGTCACATTGTATTTTAAATTTCGACAATAAAAAAAAAATCATGTGTCTGTAATGTGATTTTCTATAAAGATTTATCCCATGATGTCACATAAGTTGATTTCTTAATTAGTATATATAAATATAATTACTGTTTTGTCCACATTATAGATGTCATGAGTAAATAAAAATGGATTAAATTGGGTAAAAATCAATAAAGTAGGAAAAAATAGCATAGAATTATAGGGGACTAAAGGGGAATCCACTTACAACCTTTGGTTGGAATGGTTATAAGGTAAGACACAAAATGTAGAATATTTAGAGGTAATAAATATAATTATATCAAAGTTTAAAAACTTTTATTTAACTTAGACACTATAAAGTCAAGACAAGCAGTACTGAAAACATGTTTACAACCTCTTTATTTATTTACTTTCTTATTCGTTCTTCCAGTAAACATTTATTGAGTACACAGTATGTTGCAGGTACTGTTTTAGGCCCTAGGACTCTAGCAGTGAACAAAGCAGATCTAAGCTTCTGCCATCACAGAGTTTACAGTGGATCAGTACTCAGAATATATGAAGAACTCTTTCAGACAATACAACACGACACAACATAGCACAGCGCAACATAACGTAACATAACACAAAACAAAAGCACAACAGGGAAATGAGCAGAGGAGATGAGTAGGTAATTCAAAGGTAAAGTACAAAGGGCCTATGAACATTGCACCTCTTAAATTTGAATTTGTTTTACGAATTAAAACAATGAGATAGCAAATGTTCCCCAGAAAATTGGGAACAGGTAGGTAAGGAAGACTGAAAATCCAGTGGTAGTGGTAGCATGGGGTGCTGGGTAGTTTTAAGCATTTTGGTGCTCAGGTAAGTCAGTATCCTCTCAGGAAACAGTCTGGTAAAATCTTCCACCCTGCAATTCCGCTCCTGGTTATATATCTGTTACAGATTGAATATTTGTGTGTCTACGAAATTCATATGTTGAAGCTCTTACTCCCAGTGTGATGATATTTGGAAATGGGGACTTATGGGAATAATTAGGGTTAGAGGAAGTCATGTGGTTGGATCCCTTTATGGAGAGACATGAGGGAGCGTACTCTCTCTGACTTTGCCAAGTGAGATCACAGCAAGAAGGCTGCTCTTTGCAACCATGAAGAAACCTCACCAAAACCTCACCATGATGGCACTTAGATTTCAGACTTCCAGCCTCCAGAATTGTGGCGAAATAAATTTCTTTTATTTCAGCCATAAGTCTATGGTATTTTGTTATGGCAGTCTGAGCTGACTAATACAATTTCCTAGGGGAAAAAAAACTGTATAGTCATGTTCATTGAGTTTTGTAACATTTCTCTTCAATGGCCAATAAGGGAAGATGAGCAACCAGAAAACAATGACAAAAAATGGCAATAAATACATACCTGTCAAATTAATTTAAATGTAAATGGATTAAATGTTCTAATCAAAAGACACAGGGTGGCATGGATCAAAAACAAGACTCATCTATATACTGCCTACAAGAGACTCACTTCAGACCTAAAGACTCAGCAGACTGAAAGTAAAGGAACGAAAAAAGGTATTCCATGCAAATGGAAACCAAAAAAATGTTGGTGTAGCAACATTCATATGACACAAAATAGATTTAAAATTGTTTTAATGTTTTTAAATTTATTTTTGAAAGACAGAGCATGAGTGGGGGAGGGCCAGAGAGAGAGAGAGAGAGAGAGAGAGGGAAACAGAATCTGAAGCAGGACTCAGGCTCCAAGTCACTTAACGTACTGAGTCACCCTAGTGCTCCTGGACAAAATAGACTTTAAAACAAAAAGACTGTGGGGGCACCTGGGTGGCTCAGTCAGCTAAGTGTTGGACTTTGGCTCAGGTCATGATCTCATGGTTCGTGAGTTCAGGCTACGCATAGGGCTCTCCACTGACAGTGCGAGCCTGCTTGGGATTCTCTCTCTTCCCCTCTCTCTCTGCCCATCCCCTACTTTCTCTCTCTCTCTCTCTCTCTCAAACTAAATAAACTTAAAAAAATAAAACAAATACTGTAACAAAAGACAAAGAAAGGTATTACATAATGATACAAGGATTATTTCAAAAACAGACAAAGAATTCATAAACATTTATGTACCCAACGCAGGAGCTTATAAAGCAAATATTAACAGACATAAAAGGAGAAACTGATAGTAATATAAAACATGGAGGATGGGTGAAGGAGGATGAATACATGGAGCACAAAAAATTTTTATGACAGTGAGAATATGCTATATGATGGTAAAATGGTGGATACATGCCTTTGTATATTTGTCCAAACCTATAGAATGTACAACAGCAATTAAATATAATGTAAACTATGGACTTTGGGTGCCAATAATGTGTCTATGTAGATTAATCAATTGTAATACATGTACTACTCTGCTGCAGATACTATTCATGTGCTAGCGCAGAGAGTATGTGGGATATCTCTGTATCTTCTGCTCAGTATTGCTATGCACTTAAAACTGCTCTAAAAAATTAAGTCTTTAGAAAAAAATCATGAAAGAATAAAACAAAACAAACAAAACAAAATGGAGGTGACCCAAATATCCATAGTGGGTGGATTGTTAAAGCATGACAAATTCACACTTGAACTGTTATATCAGATCTCTATTACCAACATGAAAAGATCTTTAAGAAAATAGGTAAGAAAAAAAGTGAATATTATTGGGGTATAATCCTATTTGTGTAAAGTAAGCATAAATACACAAGTAAAAGTCATATACATATGTGAAGAGTTATGCTAACAGTGATTGATTGTCTGTCTGAAAAGAGAAGGTAAATTGGATATAAATCCAAGTAACCTTTACAATTATCTAACTTACTTGAAATTTCATGCAAGGATGAATTATTTTAATAATTACATGTGAAGTTATTTTAAATAAAGACAATTGCATAAAATCTTTTAAAAAGTCAATGAGCAAAAAAGAAAATTGGCAACTGAGAGGATTATGGGAAATGAGTTCGCCAAAGTGCAAGAACGTAGTGTCTAGTCAGGTTTGTCTGACTTACAGGTTATATATTGAGGTGAGAAAAAAACCCTGAAAAACTGAACTGGAAGTCTTTGTGTATGGTTTAAAGGTTGAACAACATTGTGTGGATTACGTTTTAAGCAGAAGTATGAGGTTATTGAACCTATATTTTATGACGTTTTTCCTATTGTACAAGTTGGATTGGAGAAACCAGAGACAAAATGGTTGAGGTGTGTGTGTGTGTGTGTACAATAACTGTATTGCATCTCAGACACTAATAGTGGTCAGAGAGTAGAAATAATTGGACACACTTATACATTAATGTGTCCACATGATTTTTCCATTTTAGCTCCTGCTAACTTTTTCCTTAAGGAAATTTCAACATGTCAAAATTATTAGAAGTTAGCAACATTTTTTATCTGGTTTTCAAGAACACTTGTTCTGCTTTTTAAAAATTTCCTTGACTTAAGTTTCTTTAGAAACCATGAACTTTATATCAAGTTAAAAGATAGATGATTCCTACTTCAGCATCTATCTCAAGATATCTTTTTGAGTTCTTTACTAAAAAAGATGGGTATTGAAAAAGACATTAGTGACCACTCCTTGTCCTCTACTGGTGATAGAGTTGGAGTCAGTCAACCTGAGCATCTGCCCAGGTCAGCAGATTAGAAGGGAATTTTGATGTGTGAACAAATTTCATGATATAGCTCTCCCTCTAGAATGTATCCTAATTTTAACTGTGGACTCCCCTTATTGTTTTTAAGAAGGAAAGATTTGTGTCTCAGGAAAACTGTCTTCCTTTTTATATGCTGTTTCTCCTCACCAGGGCTTTTTAAGGTTATGTATCTCATAGTTTAACCTAAAACCACATTTCTTAGTTGCATTCTCACATGCTACAGCATGATTTTATATTTAATTAATTAATTAAAATTTATTTGAGTATAGTTGACATGCATTGCTACATTATTTTTAGGTGCATAACAGTGATCAATGTCTCTATGAGTTATGCTACTGCTGTGCTCATCACAAGGGTAGCTATTATCTGCCACCATATGATGCTATTACATTACATATTCCTTATGCTGTGCCTTTTATTCTTGTGATTTATTAATTCCATAACTGGAAGCCTGTATCTCCCACTCTCCTTCACCCAATTTTCCCATCCCCCACTCCCTCCCCTCTGGTAACCATCACTTTGTTCTCTGTACTTATAGGTCTGATTCTGCTTTTTGTTTATTAATTTGTTTTGTTTTTTAGATTCTGCATATAAGTGAAATTATGCGATATTTGTCTTTCTCTGTTACACTTATCTCACTTAACATTATACCATGTAGGTCCATCTGTGTTGTTGCAAATGGCAAGATCCCATTCTTTTTTATGGCTGAATAATATTCCATTGTGTATATATAACACATCTTTATCCATTCATTTATTGATGGATATGTAGGTTGCTTCCATCTCATGGCTATTGTAAATATAGCTGTAATAAATATACAGGTGCTTATGTCTTTTTAAATTAATGTTTTCATTTTCTTTGGGTAATTACCCAGTAGTTAAATTATTGGATCATATGGTATTTCTATTTTGAATTTTTTGAGGAACCTACATACTGTTATCCATGGTATCAGTTTACATTCCCACCAACAGTGCACAAAAGTTCCTTTTTCTCCACATCCATGCTAACAGTTTTTGTTTCTTTTCTTTTTAATTTTAGCCATGATACTAGGTGTGAAATGCTATCTCATTATAGTGTTGATGTGCATTTTCCCTGATGATTAGTGATATTGAGAATCTTTTAATATGGATGCTGGCCCCATATATGTCTTATTTGCAGAAATGTTTGTTCATGTCTTATGCCCATTTTTAATTAGATTATTTGTTTTTTAGTATTGAGTTGTATAAGTTCTTTATATACTTTGGATATTTATTCCTTATTAGTTATATCATTTGTGAGTATCTTCTCCCATTCATCAGATTGCCTTTTTGTTTTGTTGATATTTTGCACAAAAAATATAGTCTCAGTAGTTTATTTTTGCTAGTTTCCCTTGTCATAGGACACATATCTAGAACACATTTCCTTGGCTGATGTCAAGGAAATTATTTGCCTATGTCTTCTAGAATTTTTATGGATCCAGGTCACACATTTAGGTCATTAATCCATTTTGAGTTTATTTTTGTGTCTGATGTTAGAAAGTGGTCCAGTTTCATTCTTTTGCATGTAGCTGTCCAGTTTTTCCAGCACCACTTATTGAGAAGACTGTCTTTTTCCCATTGTACATTCTTGCCTCTGTTATCATAGGTTAATTGACCATATAAATGTGGTTTGTTTCTGGGCTCTGTATTCTGCTCTACTGATCCATGTATCTATTTTTGTGCCAGTACCATACTGTTTTGAATATTATAGCTTTGTAGTATATCTTGAAATCCAGAATTGTGATCCTTCCAGCTTTGTTCTTTTTTCTCAAGATTCTTTTGGCTATCTGGGATCTTTTTTCATTCCATATAAATTTTAGAAGTATTTGTTGTAGTTTCTTGAAAAATTCTATTGATATTTTGATTGGGATTGCTTTGACTCTGTAGATTGCTTTGAGTAGTATGGACATTTTAATAATATTAATTATTTCAATCCAGGAGCATAGAATCTCTTTCTATTTATTTATATTTGTGTGTGTTTGGTTTTATAATTTAAATTTTAGTTAGGTAACATACAGTGCAATATTAGTTTCAGGAGTACAATTCAGTGATTCATCACTTACGTACAACACCCAGTGCTCATCACAACCAATACCCTCCTTAACATCCATCACCCATCTAGCCCATCTTTCACCTCCCTCCCTCCATCAACCCTCAGTTTGTTCTCTGTCATTAAGGGTCTCTTGTAGTTTGTTTCTCTCTCTTTTCTCCCCTACTTCTCCTTTTTGGCTGATGACTCAGCCATCAAAAAGAATGAAAGCTTGCTATTTGCAACAATATGGATGGAGATAGAATATATTATGCTAAGTGACATAAGTCAGTCAGAGAAAGACAAATAGCATATGAATTCATTCTCATATGTGGAATCTTTCTATTTATTCATGTCATTTTCAATCTCATCAGTGTTTTGTAGTTTTCAAAGTACAGGAATTTCATCTCCTTGAGTAAGTTTGTTGTTAGGTTTTTTTATTCCTTTTGGTGTAATTGTAAATGGAATTGTTTTCTTAATTTCTCTGTCTGCTATTTTGTTGTTAGTGTATAGAAACACTACTGGTTTCTGGATATTAATTTTGTATACTAAAACTTTTCTGAATTTGCTATTTCTAGCAGTTTTTTAGTAGAATCTTTAGGATTTTCTATGTGTAGTAATATGTCATCTGCAAGGAGTAAGTTTAACTTCTTCCTTACCCATATAGATACCTCTTATTTCTTTTTGCTCTTCCTCTAAGATCAGGAACAAGACATGGATGTCCCTCTCACCATTTTTATTCAACAAAGTACTGAAAGTCCTAGTCATAGCAATCAGACCAAAGCCTTATTTAAAAAAGTTAAAAGGGGAAATAGAAATCTGTCATCTGTAGTATACTTGCTGCTACATACTTGTCAAGTTTTCAAAAGTGAAATTAAGTTAGGGATGACAAATGAAGGTAGTGTTCTACTGGTCCCTTCTTTTTTCACATCTACTTAATTTTCCTACTTTCCTCAGTACCAGTCTCCTACTTCTAACAATACCAGCTCCTCACACTATATTTAATTGTACAGACATTTGTTAAGTGCGTAATAAATGCAAGTCCCAGAGCAAATAGAGTCTTGCTTAATTATGGTTGGGAATCTACATTAAATAAAATTAAAAAGGTAAAACTATATAGTGACCAAGAGTTTCTTAAGCACAGGATTCTTTCATTCAAGAAATATTGAAAAGTAGATTCTAGAGACACAAACATGTTTTTGACGGCAGCTCTGCCTTTGAGGGGCTCAGGTGTGCAGGAGAGCCTAAAGGTAAACAAGGTCATTATAATACATATCATAAGTGCTATAACAGAGGTATTTAAAGATTCTGCATGAGTTCAGAATAAAAGTAGACTGAATTCACGTGGAGAGAGGTCAAGGAAAGCATCATAAAGAGATGATACTCAGATAATCAAAGTGAAGTGCTGCTAAAAGGGAGAAAAGGCTACTCCAAGCAGTGTGCATGTCATGTGTCAAGGTAGACAGAAGGAAAGTGTTTGTTATTTGGAGAAAAGAATATTATTCAGTGTAGAAGATAGAGTTTGTACAGAGGAGTTTGGTGAAACATTGTGAGTAGGGTAGGGCTGCATGGGGTGCTCTGCTGGTGGGAATGCTGGGTACTGTTCTCAATATTTTACATGTTCTCTAGCATCTTTTTACCACAAAAATTCAGAGTCAAGTATGATATGCCCTTTTAGCACAACAGAAATCTAAGCCCAGATAAAAACAAAACAAAATATATTTCAAATTTACACAAACAGAAAATGGCAAGAGGCAAGATTTGAATTTAGGTCTAACCAGGCCTTAAACCATATTCTGATTCATAGAAGAGAGGGCAATTAAGAAAAGACTACTTGTGAATGCCTTGTATGCAGTGAATATTTGAATTTTATGTATATGTATAAGAAGTTAATGAAACTTTTTTCCTTTCTATAATTTATTTGTTTTTCATAATTTACATCCAAGTTAGCACCTGGTACAACAATGATTTCAGGAGTAGATTCCTTAAGCCCCTTACCCATTTAGCCCATCCCCCCTCCCACAACCCCTCCAGCAACCCTCTGTCTCTATATTTAAGAGTCTTTTATGTTTTGTCCCCTCCCTGCTTTTATATTGTTTTTGCTTCCTTTCCCTTATGTTCATACGTTTTGTATCTTAAAGTCCTTATATGAGCGAAGTCATATGATATTTGTCTTTCTCTGACTGACTAATTTCGCTTAGCATAATACCTTCCAGTTCCATCCATGTAGTTGCAAATGGTAAGATTTCATTCTGTTTGATTGCTGAGTAATACTCCATACACACACACACACACACACACACACACACACACACACACATATACACCACATATTCTTTATCCATTCATCCATCTATGGACATTTGGGCTCTTTCTATACTTCGGCTGTTGTTGATAGTGCTGCTATAAACATTGGGGTGCATGTCTTTTTCTGAAACAGCATACCTTTCTCCTTTGGATAAATACCCAATAGTGCAATTGCTGGGTCCTAGGGTAGTTCTATTTTTAATTTTTTGAGGAATCTCCATATTGTTTTCCAGAGTGGCCGCACCAGTTTGCATTTCCAGCAGCAGTGCAAAAGAGATCCACTTTCTTCGAATCTTCACCAATATCTGTTGCTGCCAGAGTTGTTAATGTTAGCCATTCTGACATTTGTGAGGTGGTATCTCAGTGTGTTTTGATTTGTATTTCCCTGATGATGAGTGATGTTGAGCATTTTTCATGGATTGGGTCTCTGGTTGTCTTCTTTGGAGAAGTGTCTCGTCATGTCTTTTGCCCATTTCTTCACTTGATTATTTGTTTTTTGGGTGTTGAGTTTGGTAAGTTCTCTATAGATTTTTGATACTAACCCTTTATCTGATATGTTGTTTGCACTTATCTTCTCCCATTCCATTGGTTGCCTTTTAGTTCTGCTGATTGTTTTGCTTTGCTGTGCGGAAGCTTTTTATTTTGATGCAGTCCCAATAGTTCATTTTTGCTTTTGTTTCCCTTGCCTCTGGAGATGTTGCTGCAGCTGAGGTCAAAGAGATTTTTGCCTGCTTTCTCCTCGAGGATTTTGATGGCTTCCTGTCTTATGTTTAGGTCTTCATCCATTTTGAGTTTATTTTTGTGTATGGTGTAAAAAAGTGGTCCAGGTTCATTTTCCTGCATGTCGCTGTCCAGTTTTCCCAGCACCATTTGCTCAAGAGACTGTCTCTATTCCATTGGATATTCATTCCTGCTTTGTCAAGGATTAGTTGGCCATACGTTCTGGGTCTGTATCTATTCTGTTCCATTGATCTGAGTGTCTGTTTTTGTGCCAGTACCATACTGTCTTGATAAATTACAGCTTTATAATAAAGATTGAAGTACAGGACTGAGATACCTCCAGCTTTGGTTTCCTTTTTCATGGTTGCTGTGGCACTTCAGGGTCTTTTCTGATTCTATACAAATTTTAGGATTGTTTGTTCTAGCTCTGTGAAGAATGCTGGTGTTATTTTGATAGGTATTGCAGTGAATATGTAGATTGCTTTGGGTGTATTGACACTTTAACAATATTTGTTCTTCCTATCCAGGAGCCTGGAGTATTTTTCCATGTTTTAGTGTGTTCCTCAATTTCTTTCATAAGCTTTCTGTAGTTTTCAATGTATAGATTTTCCATTTCTTTGATTAGATTTATTTCTAGATATCTTATGGTTTTTGGTGCAATTGTAAATGGTATTGATTCCTTGATTTCTCTTTCTGTTGCTTCATTATTGGTGTATAGGAATGCACCAATTTCTGTGCATTGATTTTATATCCTGCAACTTTGCTGAATTCATGGATCAGTGCTAGCAGTTGTTTTGGTGGAATCTTTTGGGTTTTCCATATAGAGTATCATGTCATCTGTGAAGAATGAAAGTTTGACCTCCTCCTGGATGATTTGGATGCCTTTTCTTTTTTTTAAAAATTTTTTAACATTTATTTGTTTTGAGAGACAGAGACAGAGAATGAGCAGGGGAAGGGCAGAGAGAGAGAGAGAGAGAGAGAGGAGGGGGGGATGCACAGAATCAGAAACAGGCTCCAGAATTTCAGAATCTGAGCTGTCAGCACAGAGCCCAATGCGAGGTTTGAACCCACAAACTGTCAGATCATGACCTGAGCTGAAGTTGGATGCTCAATCAACTGAGCCACCCAGGCGCCCTGGATGCCTTTTGTTCCTGTTGTCTGATTGCTGAGACTAAGACTTCCAATACTATGTTGAATAACACTGGTGAGAATGGACATCCCTGTCTTGTTCCTGACCTTAGGTGGAAAGCTCTTAGTTTTTCCCCATTGAGGGTGATATTAGTGGTGGATCTTTCATACATGGCTTTTATGATCTTGAAGTATGATCCTTCTATCCCTACTTTCTTGGTAGTTTTTTTTTTTTTAATCGAGAAGCAATGCCGTATTTTGTCAAATGCTTTCTCTGCATCTCTTGAGAGGATCATGTGATTCTTGTCCTTTCTATTATTGATGTGAGTATCACATTGGTTGTTTTGCAGATATTGAACCAGCCCTGTATCCCTGGTATAAATGCCAGGTTGTGGTGAATAATTTTTTAAATGTATTGTTGGATCTAGTTGGCTAGTATCTAGTTAGGATATTTGTGTCCATGTTCATCAGAAAAATTGGTCATAGTTCTCCTTTTTAATTGGGTCTGGTTTTGGAATCAAGGTAATGCTGGCTTCACAGAAAGAATTTGGAAGTTTTATGTACATTTTTATTTTTTGGAGCATCTTCGGGGAATAGGTGTTAAAATCTTCCTTAAATGTTTGGTAGAGTTTCCCAGGAAAGCCATATGGCCCTGGACTCTTGTTTTTTGGGGGATATTTTTGATTACAAATTCGATTTCTTTACTGGTTATGGGCCTGTTCAAATTTTCTATTCCTGTTTCAATTTTGGTAGTTTAAATTTTTTAAAGAATTTTCCGATTTCTTCTAGATTGCCCATTTTATTGGCATATAATCGTTCATAATATTCTCTTATTATTTTTTGTATTTCTGCTGTGTGGATTGTGATCTCTTCTCTTTCATTTTTGATTTTTTAAAAATTTGGATCCTTTCCTTTTTCTTTTTGATCAAACTGGCTGGGGTGTGTCAATTTTGTTAATTCTTTCCAATAACCAGCTTCTGGTGTCATTGATCTGTTTCACTGGTTTTTGTCTGTTTGTTTTTTGTTTTTGTCTTAGGTTTTTTTGGTTTTGACAGCATTGATTTCTGCTCTAATTTGTATTATTTTCTGGCTTATGCTTGTTTTGGGTTTTATTTGCTGTTCTCTTTCCACCTCTTTAAGGTGTAAGGTTAGGTTATGTATCTGTGACCTTTCTTCCTTCTTTAGGAAGGTGTGGATTGCTATATACTCCTCAATTATGACCTCCTTTGCTGTATCCCAGAGGTTTTGGGCTGTGGTTTTATCATTTTCATTGGCATCTATGTCCTTTTAATTTCCTCTTTAACTTCTAGGTTAGCCCATTCATTCTTTAGTAGAATGGTCTTAGTCTCCAAGTATTTATCTTTCCAAATTTTTTCTTGTAGTTGATTTCATGTTTCATAGTGATGTGGTCTGAAAATATGCATGGTATGATCTTGATCTTTTTGTACTTGTCAAAGGCTAATTTGTGACCCAGGATGTGATCTAGTCTGGAGAACGTTCAATGTGCCCTGGAGAACAATGTATTGCGTTGCTTTAAGATGAAATGTTCTGAATATATCTCTTAAGCTCATCTGGTCCAGTATGTCATTCAAAGCCATTGTTTTCTTGTTGATTTTCTGTTTAGATCATCTGTCCATTGCTGTAAGTGGGGAGTTTAAGTATTATTATGGTATTATTATCAGTGAGTTTCTTTAAGTTTGTGATTAATTGATGTGTATATTTGGGTCTTTAGACAGTTGGAGCATAAATAATTATAATTGTTAGGTCTTCTTGGTGGATAGATCCCTTAATTATGATATAATGCCCTTCTTCATCTCTTGTTACAGTCTTTATTTTGAACTTTAGATTATCTGATATAAGTATGGCTATTCTGGCTTCCTTTTGTCGACCATGAGCATGATAGATGGTTCTCCATCCCATTACTTTTAATCTGAAGGGTCTTTAGGTCTAAATTGGGTCCCTTGTAAACAGAATTTAGCTGGATCTTGTTTTCTTATCCATTCTGTTACCCTATGTCTTTTGATTGGAGTATTTGGTCCATTTACATTTAGAGTGAGTACTGAAAGATGTGAGTTTATTGCCATTATGTTGCCTGTAGAGTTGGAGTTTCTAGTGGTGTTCTTTGGTCCTTCCTAGTCTTTGTTCGTTTTGGTCTTTTTTTCTTTTCCCCACCTTTTCTTCCCTCAGAGAGTGCCCCTTAAAATTTATTGCAGAGCTGGTTTGGTACTAATGAACTCGTTTAATTTTTGTTTGTCTGGGAAACTTTTTATCTCTCCTATTTTGAGTGACTGCCTTGCTGGATAAAGAATTCTTGGCTGCATATTTTTCTGATTCAGCACATTGAATATATCCTGCCACTCCTTTCTAGCCTGCCAAGTTTCTGTGCATAGGTCTGCTGCAAACCTGATCTTTCTTCCCTTGTAGGTTAAGGACTTTTTTCCCTTGCTGCTTTCATGATTCTTTCTGTACCTGCGTATTTTGTGAATTTGACTATGGTATGCCTAGTTGATGGTCATTTTTTGTTGAATCTAATAGGAGACCTCTGTCCTTCCTGGATTTTGATGTCTGTCTTTCCCCAGGGTAGGAAAATTTTCCGCTATGATTTGCTCACATAACCCTTCTTCCCCTTTATCTCTCTCTCTTCATATGATTCTGATGTTGTTCCTTTTTAATAAATCACTGGTTTCTTTAATTCTTAAATTGTGCTCTTTTGCCTTAGTCTCCCCCCTTTTTTGCTTCATTGTTCTTGATAAGTTTGTCCTCTATATTGCTGATTTTCTGCTCTGCCTCATCATTCCTTGACACTGTGGCATCCATTAGAGATTGCAGCACATTTATAGCATCTTTTCTTTCATCCTGACTAGGCTTATATCTCCAGAAAGGGATTCTAATCTGTTTTCAGCCCCAGCTAGTACTATTATCGTAATTCTACATTCTGGTTCAGACATCTTGCTTCTTTCTGTGTTGGTTAAGTCCCTGGCTGTCATTTCTTCCTGTACTTTCTTTTACAAAAAAGTAAAAAATATAGTAGAAAAAATAAAGAAAATTATTTTTAATAGAAATGGAAAATTAAAAAAAAAATCTTTCTGTATCAAGAATAAGAAAAGAAAAGAAAAAAATTGAATAGATGGACCAGCAAACGAACTGAAGTATGATCGAAATTACATTGGTTTCCCCTAGAAGTTGAACTATGAAGCGCTTTATAGTCCTTAAACTAGGCAGGCATAGAGACTTGTGCTGTTCCTGAGGAGTGATATTGGCCCAGTTGGTCTGGTCTTAGTGTAACAGCTCTATCGTCCACTAGATGGTGCTGCTTAGCTTACTGGTGTGGATTGTTGTGGCGCCTGTGTGTTTTTATGCGCATGCTCGGGAAGGGTGACAATGGCTCACCCGCTACTCAGTCTCTAGAACTCTGTGCTGTCCCGGACCAGCAGTTGCACACTCCTCCTTTGTCTCTAGCTTTTGTCCAATCCTCACTTTTGCAATGTCCATGTCAGGCTGCCAGGCAGCACCTCTCTCCTGAGTTTTATCTCAGATGCGGCTGTGTTTCCCAGCCCCTCAATTCTGAGCAACTGCAGCTTTGACCAGTTCGGACTTTCAGGGGGAGGGTCTCACTGAGCAATGGCAGGGTGCCTGTCATTCCCCCAGGAATGTTCAGGAGACAATGCTGCTGCCAATGGCCAGAGACTGTGGCTGGGTGACAGCCTGCCCCAGAAAACATTCATGTGATCAGGTAGCAGCATTGTTTCAGGGATTATGGAAAATCACAGCACACATCTGGCCCCAGGATTCCCCCTTAACGTCCTTGTTCCAGCACCAGCAAATGCGGTTATTCCCCTGGGTCCACTGGGACCTTTGCCTGTAGGGAGGCCACACAGCCTCTACCAAATGTCCTCCCAGCAGGGAAATTGCCTCTCCCCGAGTGGCCCAAGAACTCTGAGGACCTTGCTTTCTGCTCCTGAGAACTTGCCCTTCCCACCCAAGTACCACCCGGTATTGATCTGTGAAGTTTCACACTCTGCACGCCCCTTGTTTGTAGAATCTTAATGGAATTTAAACCCTCTCCTTTTTCCTCCTTTTTTGTTCAGTTCCTTGCATACTCTTTCTTTTCTCTCCAGCTGCTTTCAGGCAAGGGGGATGCTTTCTGTACCCCCCTTCCCCCCAATCTCCGTCCTCTCTCCACAAGCGTAAACAGGTCCCTGTACTCTGTGGCTTCTTCCCCCACTTCACCTCCCCATACCATGTACCTGCTGAGTTCTGTGATTCGGGTTGTGCAGATTGTTGTGTTAAATTTTGAATCAGTATTCTAGGTGTCCAGGATGGTTTAGTGTTGATCTGGCTGTATTTCAGGGGCAAGAGATGCAAAAGCAAACAAACAGACAAACAAACCACCCCAAAAATCTTCCATTGTGTTCTGCCATCTTGGCCTCTCCCCCAAGAAACATTTTAAATGATAGGAAAGGAATAGTCCATTATATAGAAAGAAGAAAGCATGGTATTCCCAGAATTTCTTTCGCTAACATTAGTGATGGACAGTCATTAGTATTAGCTAAAGATTTGATTCAAATCATATAATTGGGCAGGAACAAAATATAAGTAAATTATTCTATGGTAAGTGGATGTAGTCATCTGTATAGAATTAAACTAAATTTTTCATTTAATTTAGAAAAGGGCCCTGAAAGGGGCAAAAAGCTAAAGCTAGCCAACTGCATGATCTTCAGTGCATTCTCAACTCCTAGAAATTTAAATGAATTATAATACCAACTCAAATACATTTGTTTTTATAATGTTTTTATTTATTTTTGAGAGAGAGAGAGACAGCATGAGCAGAGGAGGGCCAGAGAGAGAGGGAGACACAGAATCTGAAAACAGGCTCCAGGCTCTGAGCTAGCTGTCAGCACAGAGCCCGACGTGGGGCTCAAACCCACGAACTGTGAGATCATGTCCTGAGCCAAAGCCAGATGCTCAACCAACCGAGCTACCCAGGTGCCCCTCAAATACATTTGTAAAAGCACTGCCTGTGATTATTTTGGGTTAATTTCAATAACACAGGATCCAAACAAACCTAGTATGACACAATGACTACTTAGCCATGTTTTTAAAACTTGGTGATAAATTCAAAATCTTGATAAATTTAAAACAAATCTGTATAAATTTGTTAGCATCAGGTGGAAATAAGTACATTACTGCATTGCATGTCTTGATTTTTAATGGAAATGAAAGGCATACTGTAATCTGTCGTTCCATAGGAAATAAAGTATAAATCAAGAGGGGTCCCTACTTAGGACTTATGATGTCCTTGAACTATGTGCATAGAAGCTCAATTGATGCTTAAAGCATAATGACCTGTTATGTGGCAAATGTCTTCCCTTCCCTTCCCTTTACCTTTCCCCTTCCCTTTCCATTTCCCTTTTGTTCATTCTCTCTCTTGAGTGAAGCCATCGATAAGATTGATGCTTTAATCTTCTCATATTATCCTTTATTACAAAATATATGTGCGTTATAAAGGAAATCTCAAACTTGAAAATATTTTTTTTTCAAAAAGCTAAAGTAAGAAAATAGTACTTTTTTCTCTGAGTTTCATATTTAAAAATGATGATTTTAGGTTGAGTATACTCTTCAAGTTGATTCTTTACTTTGAAATCAGATTCTTCCACTTACTAACTGTATGATCTGAACAAGTTAACAGCTCTGAGGTTCAGTTTACTCAACTAGAAATTGGGTATGAAACTATCCTCCCTCTAGACCTGATACGAAGATTAAATATGATGATGAATGGGGTGTGGGTAGGTGCTCAGCTCATGGAGGCTCCCCACTGCGCTGATTATAGAAGGTCACATAGAAATTGTTTTGGTTTTAACATCTGGTTACTAGCAAAGTATGCAGTGTGCTGAGACATATATTTGTTTGTCCAAAAGAAATTAAAGATGATTATAGGTGTGAATCTTAGACTTTATCTGAATATTCAAATGTATTTTATATTCATATAGTTATTCATTAGAAAGCCAGAGTTTTGATGCTTCTGCCCTCCTTGAAGCAGTTGTAGTTTATCAAGAGAGTTTTAAAGGGGTAATAGCAGAACAGGGTGGCCTGCTCATGAAGAGATTCTTATCTGACACATGACTTATAAAAATGCCTTCTTTATTCCCACATGTAGTTTTGGATTCTTTAGATAGCTTGGTCTATTGCCAATCTACAGGGTAAAGCACAATCTTGTTGTTACTCTTTTCACAAAGATGGTTTTGAAACCAAACCAAAAAGATTTCAAAGATGCCCAAGATAATTCTGCCAAGAACTAGGGTGAGGGTCTTTTCTTTTTCTTTAAATTTATTATTTTTTCCTTTGCAGCTAGCTTGGGGATCTGTAGTTTTTGGTTTGCCATGGAAATAAGTTACTTGTGTTAGTTCCCATGGCAAAAGTGCCATCCTGTGAATGGTGAATATTCAAGGTGGCACCAGGCTCATCTATACTGAGAATAGTTCAGCTCTAAAATAGCCAAAATCTTAGTAATCATGGCACTGTTTCAATGAGTTAAAAAGCAATTGCCTAATACATTCTCTACTGACTGGAATGTGCCTGCTTAGAGTAAGTTCTCTAGTACAGGTGTGTCATGGTGCATGTTTACATTTTGACCAGGACAAATTGATTCCTGTTTTCAAATAATAAATTTGATATTAATGAGAATACTGACTTGATATATTATCATTAATTGGTTTTTATCATTCAAAAGTCACCTTTGCAATTTTTAAAGCAATCATGAAATAAACCTCTTTGTAATATGCTGGTTTAGAAACCAATATTAGTTTAGTTTAGTTATTTAGTTTAGTTCAACAGTCCACAGAAGACCTCACACTAAAGGAAGATTAATGTGTTAAAAACTATTTTCATCATTCTTTTGGTTACTTTCATACTTTACAAAGAAGAGCTATTTATGTTTTAGTTTTTAATGTATGTCTCTGATCCTTGATCTGCTCACCTATTTCTTACCTCTTTCACTTATTAAAATACATAGAAGACAGTAGAATGGATGTTATAAATATAGATATTACCGAGCAGTATGCATTCTGAGGTGAGGATGCACAGTTTCAGAGCTCAAGACATCAGAGAAGTCATATGTATTTTTTAATCAATATTTTTATCATGTTTTGATATACTTTGCACTTAGTCTGACATGACTAACAAAATATATTTTTATTTTAATGACCAAGAGGTTCTAGTTATAGAACACAAGAAGAATTTTCCTGTCATTTTGGCTATTTCAAAAAAATGTTTTTTTAAAACTTACTATTGATATGTATGGTTGGAATTCCCATTCCAATTCTGTTACCATAATTCAAGTCTCAATTGATCACCTTTCCCAGGATTTAAAAATCTAAATAGATATTTTCTACTATACTCTGACCACTTTGGATAACTATACTTATATACCTTGTCTTTTATGTACTATTTTCATAAGCACAGCTTCTTTTAAATCACCACCCAGCACTGTAGACAGGGTATGTGTGTATGTCTATCAATATATTTTTACTTTCAAATATTACATATGGACAACACTATTTCTTCCTTGGTTTTAGCTGCCTTGATCATGGAAGACTTAGAGGTTTCACTTGAAGTTTACAGAATTTGGCATGAGTAATTATCAGAAACAAGTGCTAAAATAAAAAAGATAGAATCACTAACCCTCAAAGATAACGTCCCATATCCCCCATAATAACATGAAAAAAGCCTCCTATCTCCAATTCCCCTACCATTGGGTATATGTAGAAAAAGTGTCATGATAAATAACTTTTAGGCTCTGTCAGATTAGTTTGCCAAATGCATGTACATGAAGCCAGAGAGTGACTGAGTAG
This sequence comes from Suricata suricatta, assembly GCF_006229205.1. Taxonomy (NCBI): domain Eukaryota; kingdom Metazoa; phylum Chordata; class Mammalia; order Carnivora; family Herpestidae; genus Suricata; species Suricata suricatta. Next base: position 50,910,539 of record NC_043708.1, on the reverse strand, counting down.
AATCCCAGCAGAGCAAGATAGAACCAAAAATAAGAATTGAGAATGGAAAGAAGGGTAAAGGTGAGAACTCAAGGGGTAAAGCTAAAATCATACCAGGGGGAGGTATTACAGAGGGAGAGGGAAACATTATAGGGTAAGAAAAGAAGTAAAAGACAAATGAACAGATTGCAGACGGAATCATTCTAGAACTGAATGTATCTGAAGTGTCAGGCAATACATCTCTAAAAATGTATTGTGGAGTGTAGTAATTTCTTTTTAATAGCAGGCTATTCTCAAGTGTTATGAAAGACACATGGGATTCAGTGTCAGTTGTACTCTTGGTATTTGGTCTTTCTGTCTGGACTCAATGGAAGCCACACAGGTGAAAAATAGAGGTAGAAAGACAGTTTTTATAAAAGGGGAAAAAAGAAACAAGACATTGACATTACTGGAAAAAGCATGTTAGAAATACTATTTTAATTGCTTTTGCATCTGTGCTATGAAATATAGACAGTTTTGATGACATTGTTGCCACACATTGATTTGATATCAAATGTTTTGCATAGTTCTGTTGTAATTTTTAAAAAGCAGAAGAGTTATATATCATGACCTAGTGAGATTTATTCCAGATGTTCCAGGCTGGTTCAACATTTGAAAATTAATCAATATAAATCATCATAGAAATTGACAAAGAGAAAAAATTTGACAAAAGCCAATAGCCATTCATGATAAAATATAGAAACCTCTCAGAAAACTAAAAATCAAGGGTAAAACAGTCAATATTGTTTAAAAAAATCTATAAAAGATCTGCAGAAAACATATATATTAGTGAGAGACTGGATGCCTTCAAGATCAGGAACAAGGCAAGGATGTCTTCTCTCACCACTCCTATTCAACATCTTATTGAAGTCTTACCTAGTACAATATGATGAGAAAAAGAAATTAAAGGGATATAGATTGGAAAAGAAGAACTATAACCATCTTTATTCATAGATGATATGATTGTCTATGGGAGAAAATCCCAAACAATCTACTGGAAAGTTCTTGGAACTAATAAGCAATTACTGGAAGATAATAATATGCAAGTTTACTCTTATTACTTTGGAAAAAAATACCCTTACATATTAGAACAATTATGAACAATTGTTAGAACAAACATTTTATTTTTATTTATTCTTTCCCTCCCTGATGCTTTTCCTTTTTTAGAAAATGTAGATCTGAGTTTCTAACTTAAACATTTTTCTTTTTTCTGAAGAACTTTTAACATTATTTTGGAAAGATATACTGGTTATGAATTCCATAAGTTTTTATTTCTTTCTCATATTTAAATTGAGCTCAAATTGTTCTTTTACCTGCTTTTTAGTAGACCTTGTAATTTTTGTTGAAGTTTGGATATGATATATTGAATAATAGGAATTGAAGTAAATAGGCCATTTGTGGGAGGCTTTCTCTTAATGTGATAGCAGTTGGACTGTGCTCAATGTGTTTTGTAGCTGTTGGTGTCAGATACTTTAAATTTCTCCAGCATCCTTCATCTTAGTCTTTCAGTGGACTTATCCTTGGGGTGACTTTCACAGGTGTTTTTATCACATTCATTTTCTCTCCCAGTTAGGTGGGACAGAAAAAGGCTAGAGAGGGCTGGAGATGGGTATTGCCCTTGTGCCTATGTGAGATAAGACTCTAGTAATTTTTCCCTGGGAAGTAGGCCTTTGTTATAGTATATTTTGAAATAGATACTCTCCCCCTTCTTCTATTAAAGGTATGAGGTGATTTTTTCTTGGCTTTTCACTTTGAGAACCTGGTGGTATTCCTAGAGATAAAATGCATCAAAGTATGGTGGCAAGGTACAACGTCAATATATACAAGTCAGTTTCTTTTTTGTATACCAGCAGTGAACAACTGGAATATGTAAATATATTTTGAAATACATATTTTGAAATGTAGAAATATCATTTTAATAGCACCAAAAATGTACTTAGGTATATATCTAACAAAATATGTATAGGACATGTGTACAGAAAACTATAAAACTGATGCAAAAAAATTTAAACGGAGAGATGTCTTAAGTTCATAGATTGGAAGACTTAATATTGTTAAGATGTCAATTCTTTTCAAATTTAACTACAGATTCAAAGTTAGTATACATACATATATATATTTTCATGCTTCTTCAGCTGGAAGAACCTAGAAACAATGACAACTAGTAGCAATGAGCACACCTAGCATCCAGATCTTGGTTTCTAATACCTTTGTACAATTTAAGAAATCAAGGCTTCTTGGACAAATGCCTGATTATAGTACTGGGGCAGGACATATATAAGATGGACTTAGAGGATCTTATACCATCAAAAAGTGAAGGAATGCAACTTACCCCCAAACAAGAAACAACTTCACAGTGATGGAGTATGTCAAAAGTAGAAAGGAGTCAACTGTAAGAGCTCCCAATTACCAAAGCTGAAACAATTTGAGCAATCAAATAACATAGTATTAGATTACATTTCAAAGTATAAAATAAATACCCATGAATTTATACTGGTATAAATAGAATAACTAAAAGAATGATAGTAGAATCTCTCATGGAAAAGAACTCCAAATAATTTATGTAGATACTTCACCCTTAAAGAGATGGAGCAGAAATTATCATTTGTTAAGCAAGGGCTGTAAATAGTGACTTCTTTCCAAGGAATAGAGAAAGGGTGAGAAATGTTAACTTCATAGTGGAGAAATCTAACAACTATTACCACACTAAGGTGATCATGGTTAACATCAACAATGATAAGTCATGTTGATTGTATGTACCTTTGATATGAATTGATGACAATGGCAATTTCCTTTGTTTTCTTTTTCACAAAACCCATAACCCTGATTTACTCATGGGAAAAAAATATCAGACAAATCCCAACTGGGATATATTTTATACAATTTCTAACCAGCATTCCTGAAAATTGTCAAGGTTATCAAGAACAAGGAAAGTCTGAAAGACTTCCCAACCAAGAGCAGCCTATGGAGATGTGACAACTAAATGTAATGTAGGGATCCTGAATGGGATCTTAGAACAGAAAAACGTCATTAGGTAAAAACTAAGGAAATCATAAACTATTGGGACTTTATCAGATGAAGTTTCCTTCACTTTTGCACAATGAAGGAAATGATCAATAAAACTAAAAGGCAACCTACAGAATGGGAGAAGATACTTGCAAATGACATATCTGATAAAGGACTAGCATACAAAAGAACTTATAAAAACACCCCAAAACTGAATAATCCAGTTAAAAAGTGGCCAGAAGAAGAGACATTTTTTTCCAAAGAAGACATCCAGATGGCCAATAGACACATGAAAAGATGCTCAGCATCACTGATAATTAGGGAAATACAAATCGAAACAACAATGAGATATTAGCTCACACCTGTCAGAAAGGCTAAAATTAACCACTCAGAGAACAACAGACATTGGTACGGATGTGGAGAAATGGGAACCCTCATGAACTGTTGGTGAGAATGCAAACTGGTGCAGCGAGTATGGAGGTTTCTCAAAAAGTCAAAAATAGAACCACCCTACCATCCAGCAATTACGCTACTAGGTATTGACCCAAAGGATACAAAAGTACTGATTTGAAGGGATACATGCAACTCTATGTTTATAGCAACATTATCTACAATAACGAAGATATGGAAACAGCCCATGTGTCCATTAACTGATGAATGGATAAAGAAGAAGTTAAATGTATATACAATAGAATATTACTTAGCCATCAAAAAATGAAATCTTGCCATTTACAATGACATAGATGGAGCTAGAGAATATTATGTTAAGCAAAGTAAGTCAGAGAAAGAGAAATATGATTTCACTCATATGTGGAATTTAAGAAACAAAACAAGTGATCATTGGAGAAAAAGAGAGGCAAACCAAAAAACAACCTCTTAACTATAGAGAACAAAGCATAGTTTGTTGATGGTTCCCAGATGGAGGGGGAGTGTGGGATGGGTTAAATAGGTGATGAGGATGGAGGAGTGCATTTATGATGAGTGGTAGGATGTATGGAAGTGTTGAATCACTCTGTTGTACATCTGAAACTAATTAGTGCACTGTATGTTAACTAACTAGAATTTAAATAAAACCTTCAAGGGAAAAAAAAGTAAAGGAAATCAGAATAAGATAAGGACTTCAGTTAAAAATAATGTACGAGGGAGGATGATGTCAAGCAAGATGGTGAAATTGCAGGCCCTGGACTCTCATCCCCTCCGGGGACATCTCGATTGACCAAGAGTGTTCAGGATAATTCCCTTGTGAGATAAACAGAAACTAGTTGAGAGACTCCTGCACCCCAGGTAGTCTCTAACCACGTCAAATCTGACAAGAAAACTCAAGACACTTTCTCACCGTAATCTCTACTGCTAGTGTAGCACCAAAGAATCAGAAAGAAACTTTCAGCTTTCAGCTTCCTCCTGGGAATGGAGAGTTAGATGATGCTTCCAATGTTCCAGTTTTTCCAAGAATGGTCCAAGGTACTGAATTCTGTCTCACTTGTCTCAGAGCTCTGAAAGGACCTGGCATACTTGACATGCCTGGTGGTCAGTGAAAACAAAGATAATAGGTTGAACTAGTGCACTAGCAGCCACCATGATTCCTCCCCTTGACTCACTGCAGAGAAAACAGGTAAGAAAACCCCAGATCCCAGCTTCTGTCAGGGGAGGAAAAGAATTAGATCTCACAACCAAATTCCAACTTTTCCAGGGGCTGCCTTGCATATTTTGGAGTGCTGATAGGATGCGATGTACTTTAGATTACTGGGGGCCACTAAAACTAAGATAGTAGTTTGGACTAGTATGGAAGTTTGAGTCTCTATACTTAAGAGTAAACTTAACTAAGGAGGTATTAATGGATTGGAAGACTTACAATTGTTAAAATGCCTATACTACTCAAATTGATCTACATATTTGGTGAAATCCATGTCAAAGTCCCAATTTTTTGTGGACATATAAAAAACAATTCTAAAATTCATATGGAATCACAAAGGACCCCAAATAGCCAAAACAATCACGAGAAAGAACAAAGATGGAGGCATCACACTTTGTTATTTCAAGATATATTACAAAGTTACAGTAATTAAAACCAGCATAGTCCTGGCATTAAGACAGACATATAGACCAAGAGAGTAGAATATAGAACCCAGAAACTAACCCATGCATATATTGTCAACTAATCTTTGGTAAGTATTCTTGTGCCAAGAATACACAATGGAGAAAGATAGTCTCTTCAACAGATGGTGTTGGGAAAATTAGCTACTGACATGTAAAATATTAAAATTCATTCTTTATCTTATACATACATAAAAATTAACTCACTGGGTTAAAAACTTAAATGTAAGATATATTAGGGGGAAAACTGGACAGTCACATGCCAAAGGATAAAGAGAGGACCACTATCTTATACCACACACCCAAATCAACTCGAAGTGTATTAAAGATTTGAATGTAAGGCCTGGAACTGTAAATCTCTTTTTTTTTTTGAGAGACAGAAAGACACAGTGTGAGCAGGGGAGGGTCAGAGAAAGAGGGAGATACAGAGTCCAAGGCAGGCTCCAGGCTCTGAGCTAGCTGTCAGCACAGAGCCTGATGCGGGGCTTGAGCCCACGAACCGTGAGATCATGACCTGAGCTGAAGCTGGACGCTTAACTGACTGAGCCACTCAGGGGCCCCTGTAAGTCTCTTTTAAGAAAACAAATGGGAAAAGCTCACAACATTGTTCTCAGCAGTGCCTTTGGGATTTGACTCCAAAAGCAAAAGCAAAAAGCAAAACTAAACACATGGGATTACACAAACTAAAAATCTTCTGAAGAACAAACAAAACAAAACAAAACAAAACAAAACCCACCAACCTCCCCTTCTCCAAACCAACCAACCAAACAACCAACAAAACACCAAGTATCAACATAATGAAAGGCAACTATATTCTATAATGTACAGAATGGGATGAAATGTTTGCAAATCCTGTGTCTGATAAGAAGTTAATATCCAACATATATAAAAAACTCATAGAGCTCCAGAGCCAAAAACCCAAACAATCTGATTATAAAATGGGCAGAGGAACTCAATATTTTTTTTTCCCAAAGGAGACACACACATGGCCAACAGATACAGGAAGAGGTGCACTATATCACTAATCCTCAGGAAAATGCAAATCAAAACCACAATGAGTCATCACCTCACGCTGTTAGATGGCTGTCATAAGAAGACAAGAGGTAATGAATGTTGGTGAGGATGTGGAGAAATGGAACTCTTGTGCATTTTTGATGGCAATATAAATTGCTGCCACCACTATGGAAAATAGTTTGAAGAGTCATCAAAAAATTAAAAATAGAACTATCATATGTTCTAGCAATTCCACTGCTGGATATATATATCTGAAGGAAATGAAATCAGTATCTTGAACAAATAATCTGTATTCCTTTATTCATTGCAGCATCATTTACAAGAACCAACAGAGGGAAATAATCTGAATGTCCATTGACAGATGAATGGATAAAGAAAATATAGTGTGTATACACGCACACACATGCACACACATACACGCACACACTGAAATATTATTGAACCATAAGAAAGGAGATCCTGCCATTTGTGGCAATATGGATGACCTTAAGAGATTTATGGCAAGTGAAATAAGTTAGAAAAAACCAAATACTCTTATATGTGAAATCTAAAAAATAAACCCTGAACTTGCAGAAACAGAACAGATTGGTAGTTGACAGAGGTATGGTGGTGGGTTAGGGGAAAAGAGTGAAGGTAGTCAAAAGGTACAAACTTCCAATGATAAGATAAATCAGTTCTGGGATATAATGTACAGGATGGTGACTATAGCTAACAATACTGTACTGGATGTTTAAAAGTGGCTAAGAAAGTAGATCTTAACAGTTCATATCACATAAAAAATAATAGCTATGTGAGGTGACTGATGTTAACTAAAGCTAGTATGATGATCATCTTGAGGTATATATAAACACATACAAAGAATTATATGCTTTTTATTATAGTTAACCAAAATATAAATTTATGTAACAGGGAGATTTTGATATTTATTTCTACATCATTAGAGAACTGATAAAATTTTATCTAGGTATGATCAAGACAATTAGTTTTCCTGTCCCAGGCCTGAATTCTTTGCTGTGGACTATAATTTCTAGTAATTCTTATCTGGTTGTATACCGGGCTTCTTGGAAAAGATGACCCCATCTTGAGGGAATAATAGTAAACATTTACAGAGCATTCACCATGGTACCAGCATGTTCCAAGTGTTTTAAGGTGCTAGTTAACTGTCTTAATGCTCACAAAAACCCTATTGGATGGTTGTTAATATTTCCATTCAACAAGGGAGGGAAATAATTTTCACATTCTATAAGGGATGGGGTAGGGACTATGAACTTAGTTGCTAACTGTAGCACATCCATAAAGATGTGACTTTGAGTTATTGAAGTCCATATTACTAAATTACTAGATTTTTAATTTATGTATGAAAGTGCTTAATCCACAGGTTTTAGATAATAATTATATTGAAAAGAAAGCTTTGTTTCCTACAAAATGTTCAAAAGAATGCTGCCTGTCAGCTTCACATGCAATTCCAAAGGACTCTACCAACGACATCTGTTTGGCACTGTCATTTGTTGTCTGACCTCAGCTTTCAGTATTCCTTAACATTCTGGCCTCTGTGTGTCCTCCCCCAGGTGCTATGATGGAAAAAAATTCTAACTTGTTTCCTGTGATTGGAGGAATATCTTCTTGATTAAGATCCAAGGGGAAAACTGATTCTCAGGTCACCCCCAACCCAGGCCAATGGGCATCAGTGCTGCTTATTTGTGTCCCTGATACAGTTTTGAGCTTAAAACTTTTACTTACCTAATGAAAAGCAATTTGAACACAGATTTCTAAGATACCAAATGTTAATAAGAACCATCAAATACCTAATAATGGTTCCTTTGCTTGATCAAAGATCTCCACAGGAAGGAGATTGGCAATTCAGTAGGTGACACTTTTCCCACTGAGCCAGAACTAAAGCAAAACCCCAGGAATTCAACCCACCCTGGGAATAGGTATCTTTCCACTGAGAAGAGGGACAAAAGAAGTATTTATTTATGGTATTAAAAATATATTTTTTTGAAGTGCTCAGGTGTGCTGGTTAAAATCCAGTTTGGATAATTACATTCTTTTCACAGAAATTCCACCTACAATTATAACTGCCAACTCCAATTTTACCAACAGTTTGAATTCTAAATAGTCCCTTTTTGACACACATTGTTTTTGAGTTCCTTTTTGCAATGACTGGCCTGTTGCCCCCACTTCTCTTCTGCCTATAGCTAACTGCGATGAAGTAGCACAGGAAGGCATTTTGGGGTATAATTAAGTGATTTCAAATGAATGGCACTATATTAATGTGATCTAGTACTTATTAAATACAATCTGATTATGTAATTTCTTACAGATTTTGGAATTCTGATGATGATGAATAACTTTTGGCTTTTTCATTTGTGATATCCTGCAAACCTAGAACTTGATGTACTATATTTTTTGCTCTAAAAATAGTTATGTTTTATGATTCTTCTTTTAAATACGAGTCTATCACCTGCCTGATGAAAACATATTCATTCTGTTGTTATTCATTCCATGTAGGATGACATAATGTACTTCAAAGATAAAGCACTTTACATGGAAAACAAAAAGTACTTCACTAGACATATATCATATCCCTTCCTTGAGCTGAGAAATATATGAAAGTTTGTTTTTGTTTTCAAAGAGCTTATGATTTTTAAATTGAAGGAACCAAAAATACCAGGAATTTTTCTTATACCTAATATTTGGAAGAGATAATTTTTATCTTAAGGTAAAAGTATTGAGAAAGAATCTCATTGCCTTCTGTTTCCTCTGTTCTTCCATACGTTGGCACCCCATGCTTATCCTCAAATTTCAGAGAAACACATTCTTAGTTTCTTATTCTTTCTTCCTACCAGTCTCTCTTGCGTTAGTGTTTCCTATTTTCCTTTCTTTGCAAATTCCTCTAAAGTTGAGTGTATATAGTGAATTTCAACTTTCCATTAATGCCTAATATAATGCATAATAATAACTATTCAGATAAACCAAAATAAATCTTTCTGGAACACTGAGAACTTTAAAACACAAAGCATTAGTCATTCAATGAATAATTTTTGTGCACTCATTTTAAGACATATTTAGATATGCTAGATACAATGATTGTTACTTTATTTATTCTTAATTTTTTTTTTTTTACTTTACATGTAGTTTACCAAGCCAACACCTCAATCAAAGTTCAGTCCTTCACAGCACACCTAGAGTTAAAGGCTGGCTTTGTATTTGCTCCTTCTATTTTCTGTCCTGAGTTTCAGTAATCGAATACCAACTTCTTCAGTGGTGTCATTGTAGTCAATAGCATCAACAGTACATGAGCCTCCCCAGTAGTCTGGTATCTCTCTTTCAAAGCATATGTCAACTCTATTGCCAGTCTCCAGTGCCAACTTGTATTTTAATTGTAATAACAAAGTAAAATTAAATCCTTGTCAGTACTCCTTTTCATAAAGTGAAGGAGAGCAAGCATATATTATGAAAAAACGTTACTCATCTGTATGATGTAATTCAGAGGGTATTGTTAGATTTTCCTCTCAAGGTAAAGGCAACAGGCAAGAACATGAGACCTGTTATAGGGGCCAAGGATAGGCTGCCCCAGGATGCTCTTTTTGGTATGAAGATTATTCTGAGCTAAAGCAAAGTTAGATCCTATGACCCTCAAGAGAAACTTTTGCCCCTCCTTTAACAACATAGAAGAATCTAAATTGGGGTCTTTCCCAGGATAATGATTGCTCGCAGAAATACACTGTATCTGAGTAACCCATCTATATGGCAGGGCAAACATCTAATTCCCAAACATCTGCTTTTCTTTTTATTGCCCTGTGAAGTACATTCCTCTCCTCAGAAGTCCCAGGCTCCTTTCCCCCATTCTCCTTAGTTCAGGATGACCTATATACCTCATTTTGCCTGACTTCTTTGGAATTTCCATGTCTCTGTGGATTTCTCATACATAAGCTATTAAATTTAATTTTCTCTTGTTAATCTGTCTCATGTCACTTTGATATTTAGTCCAGCTAGAATGACCCTTGAAGGGGACAGGAATTCTTGCTCCTGGACACTGTGAAACTTGAATAAACAAAATTCATATTTGAAAACCAGTCAGGAGGCTCTAACTAAAGTTGTCTTACATCAACGGGACAATTACATGCATGTTTGATAAGATGTGCCCTCAAACATCTGAGAGGACTTTTTAATACTTATGACTAATAAGGACTCCCTTCTTGACCAAAGTTTACTGAGATCCTTTGAGCCATCTTCTTGGCCCTATCCTTGGCTGACTGAGCCCAGTTTTAATGAAGATTACTACTGAGCCCACTTCAGCAAAAATCCTGCTAAGGAAGCATCCCCCATCCTTGATATCCAATCTTGATCCTCTTCCCCACTGTTGATATCTAATCAAAGTCCTCTTAGTAACTTTCCGTTTAATGATTCCCTCATTATGCCTCTTGGCTTTAGATCCCAGCTGCCCCTGTTATATTCAGAATTGAGTTCCATGTTTCTCTCCAATTGCAGTAGTCTTGAATAAAAATTTTCTTGCCTGTTCAACTGCACTCAGTATAATCTTTCTTTGACAGAATCAAAGGGTGAACTTGATCCAAATATCTCCAATCCTAGTCCAGCACAGCCTGAGGCACCTACCATCTTTATAGATCACTTTTGAATGGCAGACTTTAAAAAATGCATATATATTGTGTAAGAGGGGCATATTTTAACATCTTTGCCTTTAATAGGGTATATAAGGGGTGGGACACATGATAGGTAAATTTTAATCAGGAAGGAGGATTCTGATAAACTTTAATGGGATGGAAAATTGATCTGATGAGAGTAGGTGTCTATGTAAGACCACAGTGGGGGATCCCAGGCAATTTGGCTTTGTGGTGGAAGAGAGCTCACATGTGATGTATGAGTTGCCAAGCCAAAAGAGAAGGAAGGCCATAATATGGAAAATATTTGGACACTAGAAATGGCAAAGATGTAAGTGGGTTTTTCTGTTCCTCAGGTTTGTATACTCTCACTACAAAATAAGCTCTAGTAAACAGCTTAGATGGCATTAGAAAGAATAAAGTCACAAATAGAAGATTCCTCTCATAACTTACTGAGTTTTATAAATGAAAGAGAACTTCGGTTCTTTCAATCCTGACCCAGGGATCTTAGCTTAAATTGTTGCTTGTCTCCCTTAGGAAATATAGAGGCAGGATAGAACCAGCTATATTGTAAAATACTGAAAATTTTAAGAAAAATAGGTAAATAAGGGAAGGTTTATTTTTTTTATAATTTATAAAACATTTAAATATGCTCATTCTTTGAATACTATTATTTGTCAGTAGGATATGCCATTTAGATTAATTTTCAAGGATCAGTGAATAATTTGCAGTGGGCCACACATATTCCTTCACCTTATTACTTTTAAGGACAAGAGCATGCATTGACAGCAGGTTACTGAGGGCAACCTTTGACATTGAAGAAAAGCAAAACTAATTGACTTGTGAAGGCATTAAACCCAAGATCTTGACCAAGAACTGATATGTAACAAAATAAAAGCATTGAGAAAGACAGCTATTTCAATTTTTCTCAATATAGACCATGGATATGAACATGTTTTACAGAACCCACACCATTCTCTAAAGATTATAAGATCTTCTCCAAATTCGTACTATGAACACTGAAAATGCTAGTCTTCAAAGCCTTAGAAATAGCTGTTTCTTTTCCTATCTGGGAATGATTATTCTCATTCTAATAAGAACCTGATGATTTCATTAATTTTATTATAGTAGATGATTCCTGGAAGGGATATGATGCTTTAATGCAGGTGCATTGACCGGTGAATTTTTTCCCACATATTTACAAAGACACATTACTCTGATACTTGGTTTAAGTAAAAATAATGATTTCCATAGATCATTTTGTCTGTTTAAATGTGGATAACCCTAACATGCTCAGAATAGTAAGGGGAATAAAACCTGACAAGAATGGTAATAAGTCCTTGTATAGAGATGCAAATGTATTAAAAAAATGATGAGAAGAAGGTGAACATTACCCCCCATATCCTATCAGTATATTTGATTTGGCAGAAGCAGAACTGATCTTTATGCATTGGTTTTTATCTTAGATTATACAAGTTTTTACATCAAAATCAAAAACTGCTTTCATGGCTACTCCCATGAAATTTAGGGCATATTGTTCAAGTGCATTTAACTGGCCAGTTCTTGCCAATTCCATCAAAGAATCTGATGAGATTCTGACCAATTGAAAGTAATTAAAACTGAACAGTAAACACCAAAGTTCTTCTACTCCCACAGCCAAATGCTACTTTTCTGAATGTAAAGTGGGTATAAAGGACAATTGTGTTGCATAGGGAAGTATGAATAGAGTCAGGGAGTCACCACTTAGGTTTCTGCCCAGCAAGCAGTTTAGAGGTCACCCAATCAGAAATCACTCAGGAAGTCTTTTTCTCTCTGCAGGCATTTGGTTAATTATAAAAGCTAAGACTGACACTGGAAAAAAGCCTAAAAAGTTCACTGTTTTTAGAGCAAATGCCTTTGGGTGAACACAGTTATTGTGTGAACCTTCCCCACTTTACAGCAAGAATGTTTTAGCCCATATGTAATATAGTTAACAACTATCATACACACACCTAATGCAGCCTGATTCTCTAATGGACAAGTTCTCCTTCATTGCTCCCACAAATTCGACAGCTCAACTTAAACAGGAATTTTCTTGGAGGATTGCCATCTTGCTTAACTTGCCAGAGCCATGAAACTGCTTTAACAGATTTGCAAGAAGCCTATTGATCTGCTCAGATTCATCTTCTGGAACATGCACAGCTTCTGTCTTCTCTGCCATCTTTACTCCAATATGTCTTTGTTTCATTTTCCTGGGGGTTTCCCTTTTCCAAAAATATTCACTGTAAAAATGACCTTCAGTAATTCCATTTTAGCACTTTTCCATCAGTACAAAAAAGATCCATTCTTCATAGCTCTAAAAACCAAGGTTGAATCTTCATTAAAAGAGCCAAGCTCTTTAAAGCATGGCCACCTTACTTTTGTTCTCTTGTTTATATTTATCTTTGTGGTTTAAAAACATTTATCCCTTTCACTTTATTTTACTTCCTTAAAATTAAAATGTCCATTGAAAAAATAATACAAAATCAGTTTGACTCTTAACCACCACCTTCTGGTTTCTTCATTATGCCATCTCTTGCTTGAATGAACATAGGCCAAATCGTAGCCTATTTGGCCATGATTACACCAAATTTAGTACTTAGAAATGTCACCTAAAACATCACAATAATAATGTTGATTTTTTTTTAAAGTTTAGTCCAGGATAAGACTTTTTTCTTTCCCATATTAAGATAAATGCAAGATGAAGCTTCTGAAGTTTTTCTAACTTTTGATGTTATGTCATTGTTTTAAAATATGGCTACAGCCACAAAATAAAAAATGCTTTTAAATGATATTTTATAATAACTTGATGACATTGTGGATGAATGTAGTCCAATGACTTGCAACTACAGAAAAGATACGGATGAGCCATCTCAAACACACACACACACACACACACATACAGGCATACGGATATCTTATACACTATGTATACATTCATAATAGATAAAAAGCTGGAAAACAATAAATAAGCCCCACATGCAAATAATAACACATATTCATTCTATTTATACTGCTCAATCAAAAAGCATGTTTAGGTGCCTGGGTTTCTCAGTTGGTTAAGTGTCTGACTTCAACTCGGATCATGATCTCACAGTTTGTGGGTTCAAACCCCACATTGAACTCTGTCTCTTAAGAATAAATAAACATTAAAAAAATTTTAAAGCACATTTTCCCCCTCAACTATTATTTATAGTCTTCAAGAGAAAAAAAAATGAAATTTAACCTAAATCTTGAAATTCTCTAGAAAAAAGAATTTTGTACACTGCTGGTGGGAATATAAACTGGTGTAGCCACTGTAGAAAATAGTGTGGAAGTTTCTCAAAAAAATTAAAAATAGAACTACCACATGGTCCAGTAATTTCACTGCTGATTATTTATCCAAAGGATATGAAATTACTATCTTGATCAGTGTACCTATGTTGACTGAAGTAGTCAGGACATGGAAACAACCTAAATGTGTATTAATGGAAGAATGGATAAAGAAAATGTGGTAAAAATATGCACATTGAAGTATGATTCAGCCATAAAAAAGAAGCAGATCCTGCCATTTGTGGCAACATGGATGGACCTTGAGGGCACTATGCTAAGTGAAATAAGTCAGACAGAGAAAAATACTGAGTAATCTCTCTTATATGTAGACTCTAAAAAAAAATCTGAACTGGGGCACCTGGGTGGCTCAGTTAGCTAAGCATCCAACTCTTGATTTTGGCTCAGTCATGATCTCACAGTTTGTGGGATCAAGCCCCGCATTGGACTCTGCACAGTCAATGCAGAGTCTGCTTGGAAGTCTCTCTTTCCCTCTCTCTCTGTCCCTTCCCTGCTCACATTGTCTCTCTCAAAATAAGTAAGGAAACTTTAAAACAAAATCTGAACTTGCAGAAACAGAACAAATTGGGAATTGACAGAGGTATAGTGGGGAAAATGGGGGAAAGGGGTCAAAAGGCACAAACTTCCAATTATAAGATGAATAAGTTGTAAAAAAAGGTAATGTACATCATGGTGACTATAGCTGACAATACTGTATTGTGTATTTGGAAGTTGCTAAGAGAGTAGATCTTAAAAGTTCTCGTTGCAAGAAAAGTAATTTGTTAAAATTTGTGACAAAAGATTACTTTATTAATCCATATTCTGGGGTCAGCAATTGTTAGGCTGTTGATTGCACAGACTTTTCCTAGCCATCCTGGTTAATTGGAGAATCTGAGACACTAACAGTTACACACTGTTGATTGACAGAAAGAAAACAAAAACAAACAAACAAAAACACCCAAGAAAACCTTCTCTACGATATGCCTAAATTGCCATTCTTTCCTTAAAAATTCCATAATAACCTACCACCACCCACCCCAGATAATTGAATATATTTTCTACTTTGAACTGTCAAAGCAGTGTGAATCTCAACCATTTCATCTGTCATCCAATCATTTATTCACCCATCTATATTCTTATTCATTGAATCCATAAGTATCTTCTAATGCGTTGCTGGAACTATATTAGGCATTTAGGAAAACACGTACAGTTCTTGCTGTAAGGAGTTTGTGGTCTATCGTTGGGGATGGGCAGTAATTCCACAAAAATCAAACACATTTGTAATTACAGATTTGGATATTGTTTTATTCCTCTGCTAGAAATAGGGACATTGAGAGCAAGTCTGTACTTTCTTCATCTTGTATCCTCTTCTAATATCTAAAAGATTATTTGCACCAAATAGCTATTCAGTTAAATCTTAAAAATGTACAAGGCTCTGTATCTAACCCCAACATAATTTTTTTAATTTTTAAAATTAATTTATTTGAGAGAGAAAGAGTGGGGGAGGAGGAGAGAGGGAGAGACAGAATCCCAAGCAGGCTCCACATTGTCAGCACAGAGCCCACTGCAGGTTTTGAACTCTCAAGCCTTGAGATCATGACCTGAGCCGAAATCAAGAGTTGAACCTTTAACTAACTGAGCCACCCAGGCACCCCTTTTACATAGTTTTAATGACAATTTTGTTTTAATCATTTTTATTATTCCAGGACAATTATTCCGTTTGATATTTCTTGTTGTTAGGAAATATTAGGTACAAACTGACTTGGCTTAATTTTAGACTAAGGTATGAAAGATATGAAAGATTTCTGTTGATGACTATGGAAGTTGAAAAAATCACACACAAAATAAACTACAACTATAGTTAAAGTTGCAGTTATGTTTCCTGCAGAAATTTGTCAAAAAATAATTGTTTCATTGAAGGATACAAGTATATTTAGGAAAATTTCTCTAACATACAACTTGATGAGATTTCCACAAAGCGAATATCTGGAATGAGCAATCCCTATACAAATCCATACAAAATCCTATGATAATTTTGATCCTAGTTGGCAAAACTCACTCTATAAAATGACTATAACATTGCCCTATACAGATACTATTTTATAAGAATGCTAAATATTTTAGGGGCACCTGGGTAGCTCAGTCGGTTAAGCCTCCGACTTCGGCTCAGGTCAGACCTCACGTTTGTGGGTTCGAGCCCCACGTCAGGCTCTGTGTTGACAGTTAGCTCAGAGCCTGGAGCCTGTTTCCGGTTCTGTGTCTCCTTCTCTCTCTGCCCCTCCCCCTCTCATGCTCTGTCTCTCTCTGTCTCAAAAATAAATAAAAACATTAAAAAAAAAAGAATGCTAAATATTTTAATAAAATCTGCCTGGATTTCTTTTAGATAAATGGGCTATATTAATTTTTATGCTTGTATTATTAAAGTAAAAAATGTGCTTCTCATAGCAAGTGCTTTCCCACAAATACCTACCAGTTGAACATTCAAATGTGTCCTGGAATCTTTTGCCCTCTTGGCATTATGTTGTTCCTGTTTTGTCAACTCCTGTGAATGAGTTTGCCACAGTCTCTGTTTCTGTTCTCAGAGCTTCAGACTATTACTAGACCCACTATAAATCTATGCGAGGTGTTTGTTGTGCTGAGAAATTCTTTGGTTTTTTCTTCTGTTGACTGCTATTTTGTTACTGAAAGTGGCAGTTTTTGTTTGAATTCTGCTTCAGTTCACAACTCTAACGTCAGTAATTTATTTGGGTTATATTTATTGAAAACTGTGAATTCTAATTTTTAAATTTTATTCTCATTTAATTTTTCTTCTCAGTGTTAACATTCCACTTGGCCTTTTTATTCCCTAATGACTCAGCAATGTTCTTTACTCAGTTCTAGTTCTTTACGACTTTCTGCAGCATTCTACATGGTTATGCCTCTGTAGAACCTGGAGATATTAGAGTCCAGAAGGTAGTGCTTGTCTTCTCTTTCCCTTGGCTTTCACCACACCTCACATAGCCTGGTTTTCCTGATAAGAATTATTCTTATATTTTCATAACTGAATTTTTTTCTTCTGCCTTGCAAACTAAAAATATTTATAGGACTTGTAACTTCCTAGCACATGTTGGTACTTAGCAAGTATTTTTGGCTTATTAAACATTAAGCTTCTCTCAGTTTTCTCCTTCTCTCTTCATATTCTCTTTCATCACTTCATTTGTTTTTTTCACTCTCTTTATTCTCTATCTTTATAACAATTCTTTCTTTTGGCAATTTCCCCAAGACCTATAAATAGGCCTAAGTCCCTTTCCTTAAATGTATAGACACAGAATAAATGTGTGTAGTTAAGTTTTCCAGTTGCAAAAAAAGTGGAAACCAGTTCTGGTTAATTTATATATAAAAAATATTTACATGTGAGTATTCAGAAGCTCAACAGATCAAGGGGAATCATGGAAAGCTAGGATCTGGTTTAAAGAGACTTACTTACACATCCCAAACCGGAAGTATAAAACGTAAAACAAGTAATGTAAAATAACTTTTCTTCATACACGTGAATACAAGCTTACTTCCTGCTCAGTACTCCACACGCCATAAACATGCAACTTCAGAACCCTTTAGTACTGTTGTGATTCTATTATGATATTATGCAACCTATAGACTAAATTGTAACATTATGTAAACCAAAAGGCTTTATATAAAGTGGCAGGGGAAAGGCAAAAGGAAGTTATACACATAAAAATATTTGTATTGTTTTACATGTGTTAATTTTCAATTATTTAATAACAAGTTATCAACACTTCATGGCTTATTATTTGTATTTATTAATTTTATATAAAATGCATATGTGTATGTACACATACATAAATATGTGACCCATTATTGAAAGAAACAAATGCATTTCATTTTTCAGCCTTTACTTCTATAACTAGTTATGAAATTACATATACTTTTGTTATTTCTTCCCCACCACTTTTGATATTCTTCATGATTCCTCCAGAAATGTTCTATGGCTTCTGGCTTATATCTTGATAGGAAGAAGTTTCAGGGTTTTCCACTTGGTTTCATTGTATTAGCCTTTAGAAGAAGCACAGATTTACATCAGAATCATCAGGGGTGAATTCAGGATTTGGCACTTACTAGCTTTGTAACCTTGGGCAAGTTACTTATTTGTGTCTTAGTTTCTTTATCTATATAATGGGGATAATAATAGTATAAGTTTGCTGTGAGGATTAAATAAGTGAATGCGGGTGCTTAGGTGGCTCTGTTGGTTCACTAGCCATGACTTCAACTCAGGTCATGTTCTCACAGCTTGTGAGTTTGAGCTCAGAGCCTGGAACCTGCTTCAGATTCTGTGTCTCCCCTCTCTCTCTCTCTGCCCCTCTCCTGTTTGTGTTCTCTCTTTCTCTTTCAAAAATAAATAACATTAAAAAAATAATGAATGTGTATAAAGTATTTTTTAAGTGTTTATTTATTTTTGACAGTAAAAGGACACAGGAGGGGCAGAGAGAGAGAGAGAGAATCTCAAGTGGAAAGCACAGAGCCTGACATGGATTTCCATCTCATGAACTGTGTGAGATCATGTCCTGAGCTGAAATCAAGAGTTGGACACGTAACCCACTGAGCCACCAGGAGCCCCACATATAAAGAATTTATAATGCTTTTTCCTCTTACACCATTAATAAGAATGCAAATTGGTACAACCACTGTGGAAAATAGTATAGAGGTTCTTCAAAAAATTAAAAATAGAACTACCTTACAATCCAGAAATTGTACTGCTAGGCACTAACCCAAAGGATCAAAAATACTAATTCAAAGGGATGCATGCACCCCAGTGTTTATAGCAGCATTATCCACAATAGCCAAAGTATGGAAACAGCTCAAGTGGGCATCGACTGATGAATGAATAAGGAAGTTGTGGTGTATACTTACAATGTAATATTACATAGTCACGAAAAAATGAAGTCTTGACCTTTGCAATGACATGGATGAAGCTAGGGAGTATTATGTTATGTGAAATAAATTAGTCAGAAAAATATAAATACCATATGATTTAATTCATATGTGAGTTTAAGAAAGAAAACAAATAAACAAAGGGGAAAAAAGAAAGACAAACCAAGAAAGAGATTCTTTTTTTCTTTTTTCTAACATTTTAGTAGGCTCCACATCTAGCATGGAGCCCAGTCCCAGGCTCTAACTCATGACCTGAGCTGAGACCAAGAGTCCGATGCTCAACTGACTGAGCTACTCAGGTGACTCAAGAGACTCTTAATCAAAGAGAATAAACTTATGGTTAACAGAGGCGGGTCTAGGTTAAATACATGATAGAGATTAGGAGTGTACTTTTTGTGATAAGTACGAGGTGTATGGAAATGTTGAATCACACTATTATTGTATACCTGAAATTAATATTATGCTGTATGTTAAGTAACTGGAAATTAAATAAAAATATAAAAAAATTAAAAAAAGAAGTTATAATAGTTCCTGACACATTGCAAGTGCTCAAGTGTTAGTGTTTATTAGTAGTAGCAGTAATAGTAATTCTCCAAGATTTAAGTATCTAATAGGGATTAATAATATAGTGGGTTCAGAGTGTCAATGGTCAATAATGAGGTGGTCTTAACTAAAACTTATTTTTATCTCTTTATTTGTGTCAGCTTCCATTTTGACAGGTGCACCACAGTGGCAATATGAGTTTCTATGAATTTGTGTTGACTCAGAGTAAATGTTGAATATTTGAATGTTTTGGCTATGTTTCTTTCCTAAGTCCACAGTAACCCTAGTACCTGAGTGCAAGCTCCATCAGGAAAGGCCAGATGAAAGATAACAATGTACTTCGATGTTATTTCAATGGCCTTCCTCAAGTTGTAACTTACTCTTCTTTCAAGGGACTCTAAATGTGTAAATTGTCTCAACTCTGAGAATTGGATGAAGAGTCATGGCTCTCAGTAGTGTTATGAATTGGGTGGTATCTCAAGTTGCTGCCTATCTATTTTGTTCCAAAGAACCTCATGACCCCAAAAGTCCCCGTGGTTAGAATGTTCTGGTTACTGAGGTTTCTATCCTCAGAAGATCCTTATTATCACCTTCAAATTCATTTCTACACTTTCATCCCAAACTATTATTATTCTCTCTACATGTTTTTCATTTACTGTTTTATAGTGGCCATTATCTTCTTGTATTTTCTTAAGAATGCCAAATTATTTCTTCAAAATTTTTTGGTTTCCTATATATTTCAGAAATCTGCTATTCCTCTGAGTCTTCATGGTTCATGACAAACTTCTTTGTTTTTCACATTTGGTTTGTCCTTTTTGAAAAAGGAATAGTTTTTCCAGACATGGTGTTTATCAAATTAACTTTTTCATCACTTGAATGGTGGTCAAATCCCCTTTTAGATTTTCAGCCAGTCACCAAGTTGATACAAATGGTTTATAGCCCAACTGCTGCTACTGCACATTAGTAATCTCCTGTGCCCTAGGATACTGACAACTGCTGAATTGGACACTCTCAACATCAAAATGATAATCCCCAGGTCTGCTTCTTCGAAGCCTTTTTTGATATTCATTCTTTATCTACTAAATTATTCACAGGAAATATGCTTCCTAGAATGCCAAATGGTACTTTTAGTCATTTCTCCATCCTTCTTAACTAGTTTTCCGGGAACTCTCTCTTCTTTTGGATATATGAAGAGAAATATTGCCTCTAGTTATGGGCACAATTCTTGATGACTTGAAAAGCTTCAGCAATTGATTGTTGGTCAGTTTCCTAGTTAACAGAGACCCTGAATTTCTGGTCTAGGGGCAGAAGGTGAAGCATAGCTTGTGGATTGGCATGACATGACATTTAAAAATTTGATCCCATGAAACTTGTAGTGGGTAACAGAAAATCCTCATAGATTCTGACAGGAAGCTGACCATCAATCCTAATTTTTATGGATGGTGTGAGTTTCCACTCTTTTGGTTTTCATAGGTGTTTCAGTGAGAATTTAGGAAAGACTGCATCAGTCATGTTTTCCACTTTATACAAGAAGCCTTCATTCATTGAAGCATTTGGAAAGATTTTCCCAGAGTGTATTTTGAATACACCATTTCAAAAAAATTGCATTAAAAAAAGTATTTCACAGGGCAAGCCAGGACACTTGAATTATATTGAAATAAAGTTATGGGGAGCTTGGATGGCTCAGTTGCTTAAGTGTCCAACTTTGGCTTAGATCATGATCTTGCGGTTCATGAGTTTGAGCCCCACATTGGGCTCTGTGCTTACAGCCGGGAACCTGGAGCCTACTTTAGAGTCTGTGTCTCCCTCTCTCTTTGCTCCTCCTCCACTCACGCTCTGTCTCTCCCTTTCTCTCAAAAAATAAGTAAATGTTAAAAAAATGAAAGTTAAACATGTTTGTTTAAAGTAAAACTTTCCAAAGCTTTTGCTATGTTAGTGTACATAGAGAATCCCTTGGTTAAGAGTGTGTATTCTTCGTTGCCGAAACTTATTTGAACATAAGTCCCCCATTCCTTATTTTCCATAAGTCATTTTCTGAGAATAGTGTGTTACAGAACATGTTTTGGGAAAAGGCAGTTTGTAGGTGGTTTTTATTTTCTAAAAGTTGCCTACATCTTACTGGAGCTATTCACTTTGTTGTTGATTATCCTTAAGAGGAGAGGGAGATGGGACCAGAGGACATGAATTCTCAGCTAGAACTTCTCTCATTTCAGGCGTATTACTCCAGAGAGTTTGCTAGAAAGTGGGGTAAGTATCTGAACTGTTCATGTCCAGCAAGAAGAAATACATCTTTCCTTTTGCACGTAAATTTACTCCTCAGGTGTTTGATTGCAATGGAAATTCATACACATATACTTCACTTCACATCACCTTGTTTGTGACCTCGATTTGGTTTTCCCTGCTGATTTAACTCGGTTGCCAAGGCAAGAAACAATTTTGGCTTTTGAAGGAAAGGGAGTAAAATATAGATAGATCAATATTTCTGTGTTTAGTTTTGTGATTCCTGTTTTTTTTTCCAGAATCCAGCAATTTGTAATTAGCTATGACTAGACTGGTTAGGTCTGTTTTAGGAGATCTAAATTGGATCTCAGTTCTACTGCCTTTGGAGGCTGTACATCCTGAGTACCAAAAAGGACTGACTGTCTAGAATAGTGTTTCTCTACTTAAACTGTAGTAAGAGCTGTTAGCCTCATTAACCAAGTTGCAAACTTTAGGGAATACATAGTTAATAACACTTACTGTGAAAAGGCTGTTGTTCTCTGGCCAAGCATAATATTATGCTGACTTTTAAAACATTGTGAGAAACAACAAAATAATCTTAACTGCCTCCTTCCTACCACCTTCTGCCCATACCAATCACTAAGGCCTAAAAGTCACCACTTGATAACCTCTCATCTGAACACAAAACAGTACAATGGCAAAAATAGGAGAGAAGAGGTGGGTAGCTATAGCTACAAAGTATAAGGGGGAAAGGCGAGGTGGTCTAAAGTGATAAAAGTTTACTTCACCAGCAGCTAGGAACTGCCAGTGGTGAATGTCCAGATCCTCTGTGAACCAGTTGGAAGTTGCTGAATCTGAGTCTGTATCTTTGGGAACTTTGTCAAGACTGTTGTAACCATGAGATTTAGAAATATTTACCACAAGGTAGACACCATTACTATAGTGCTCAAAATGTTTTCCAAGTGCCAGTAGGTTATGTTTGAATTCTGTATCTTAGATCAAGCTAGTACCCCTAGTATGTCAAAGATTGATGCTTTCTAGAATCTTTAGCAAGATTATCAGTAGCAAATATTTTATCTGGTATTTACTCAGTAGGTATAAGCTTCTTGATGTCACGGACAGTTTTAGTCAAGGTTCTTGGTTGTAAGCAAAAATCCAAAGCAACTCTCAACTCAGACATTTTTTTTTAAGACACCGAAATAGATCCAGAGTTGAGGGAAAAGTTGTAAGAACCAGGAAAGTTCTGGTGGGCTACAATTGAATTGGTGCTAGAATTCTCTCTTTTATGTATCTTTTCTGATTGATGTGGGCTTGGTCCCATACTTAACTTCAACCAATCATGGTGAAATGGGTTTATTTGAATGGCCAGCCTGGGCCATATTTCATTCCTTTGGTCATGAGTTCAGAGCATTATGATAAGTAGTTCCATCAAACCCAAAAGAACTAGGGAGAGAAGATCTCAAAAACGGTGGACAGTGGGGGGTGTGTAGGTGTGTGGGTGTGTGTGTGTATGGGTGTATGTGCATGTATGTGTTCATGTGTGTGAGAATGCTTGTATTTGTGTGTGTATACATAGAGAAACTTACTAAAAATAATGAAAAAGCAATGTCGAAAAGAAAAAATATAGATATCATATCTTATCTAGTCCTAACATGGTACTATACACATATGGCTCCTCCATAAGTATTAATTTGATTTCCTATACCTCTCATCTAGGGAGCCCATTCTTATTTAGGCTTGTGTCAAATTCTGGCAATGATTCTAGAGGTATTTTGAAAAGGCGTAAGTGGTCATAGGATGACTGGTTATTTAGGTGAGTGGATTTTAATCTCTGCCAATCTGAAAGCATGGCTTATGTTTAGGTGAAAGTCATCACTGTCTGACTCTGGCATTGAGTAGGATGGATATCTGAGAGTTGGGACAGATCTAGTGCCTAATATCATTATGGTTTCTCCAAAGATAATTATTAATTTCTACCTTAATGCTTCTAGTAATAGGGGCTCCTTGTTTCATAGAAGTGCATGTTCTCTAATAGCTATATTGTTTACATTATTTCCATATATTGAACCATATTATCACCTCTTTGATTTATAGGGATTCTATGTAATCAACCATTCTTATATGATATCATTCTTTAATATTTGAATATTGTTCTCGACTCCTTTGAAATCATCTCTTAAGGTCATTTACCTTCTTTTTTTTGCCAACCAATCATTTGTGAATGACACTTTAAAATTGCTCCACACTATTTAGCAGTACACATTGAAACCCTGGTAACATTTGCCTTGTCAATCCTACTTCTAAGAGTTTATTCTAGTGAAACAATTATATATATAAAACTGTAAGACTTAAGATACTTGGGAAAAAAGAAAGTAATTTGTAACAGTTGAAAGTGATAATGGCTTAAATGTCCAATAATAATGAGTTTGCTAAGTAAGTTTTGAAATGTTCATATGACAGACTAGTATAATGCCATGAAAATACTCCATAAATCTATTTATTAACAGGGGCAATATTCATTATTTAGGGTTGTTTCATTTATCTCTTGCTGTGTAATAAATCTCCCCAAATATTAGTGGCTTAAGACAAAATGATTTATTTCTTCTGATACTGTGGGTTAGCAGTATGGGTGGTTCTGCTTGTTCTGTCTGAGTCACCCATACATCTCTAGTATCCCATGGCTAGCGAGCTCAAGATGGCCTCCCTCTCCTGAATGGTAGTCCATGCTGTTGATGATGATGTCTCAGTTCTCCAAGGACCAGAATTTACACAGTGTCATGTCTCAGTCATTCCATGCGTCAAAGCAGGTCACAAGACTACTCTAAATCAAATAGACTCTACCTCTTGATGGATAGAGCTGTAAATGATTTATCAGCATGCTCATGATCTATCACAAGTAACAAGTAAAAGAAGCAGGTTATAAATAGCTTGACTCAGATTTTCTAATGTTATTGATACACACACATAAATGCACAGATAATCTTCTTGAAGGATATGTACACAAATATTAAAAGTGAGTTTTTAATGGATGGTAGGATTATGGTTAGTTTTGTGGGATTTTTCTATAAGTGATATGATTGTTATTATCTAATTTTTTCTACAGCTAATTGTGTAATGAATTTAAGAGAGATATGTTAAAATACTTACCATCATGTTATCTGTGT
The DNA here is from genome assembly GCF_006229205.1 of Suricata suricatta. Lineage (NCBI taxonomy): Eukaryota > Metazoa > Chordata > Mammalia > Carnivora > Herpestidae > Suricata > Suricata suricatta. The sequence continues at coordinate 50,885,599 of NC_043708.1, read as the reverse complement.
ACATCACTATTCCTCTATCTCTCATGGCTGTTTTGGGGTCATTTTTCTCCTCCCCAACTTAAAAAATCTCTGAAAAAGAGGAGATTCAGATATAACTTACAGATAATAACCATGCAAGAGATACCAGTGTGTATTTTTAAGTGCTTAAAGACGACAGTCTCAAGAAAAGCATTATTTAAGTTGAAGAACTAGACTATGCTTGCAGTACCATTTAATGCTTACGTATGTTTATTCACAACTCATTCACTTACCTGAAATATTTAATGTATATGTGTAGGCATTTTTTATATCATGTGTGTGTATGTGAATTTTCATTTTTTCCTCTACCCACTCTTTTTTAGGCATATGTTGTTTAACACATTGGCTGATAGCCACAGTGGCTATTAACCACTTGAGATGTGGGCAGTCCAAATTAAGGGTGTGTTTTGAATGTAAAATACACACTGGAATTCAAACTTTTTAGTACAAATATATAAGATATCTCATTAATTTTTATATTGATTACATGTTAAGACAATATTTTGATAATCAGTTGAAATAAAATAAATATATTAAAAAATATTACCTGCTCCTTTTTACTTTTTTAATGTATTTTTTTAGAAAGCTTAATATATGGCTCACATTTGGGTCTCAAATTAAATTTTTATCACACAGTGTAGTCTTTTCTTCCCTCCTTCCTTCCTTCCTTCCTTTCTTTCCTCCTCCCTTCCCTCCTTTTCTTTTGTTTTCCACTGTGATGAGTAAAACTCTATACATAGAGGTACTTGATAATAGCACAAGTGAAAGTTGAATGGTCAGAATTTTGAAGGAAAGATTTATTTGAAAAAATCTTATGGGGATGAAAGATTAGCTGTTGATGAACAGAGAAAACTTTTATTTAGACTTTCCATCTTCTATTTTAAAGTAGATTAAAAAAACCATGAGGTAATCTTGGCCAGGTTCTGCAAAATTTATCATTTTTCTCCTTCTATTTGGAAAGATGTTGGCTTACAAAACATGTAAACCTGAATAAAAATTAGCTGAAGTTCCCAGTAAATATTATCTACTACAATTTCAAAGTTATGCTAAAGTTCCAAGGACTAATTTAAGTACAACTATTATGATAGATCATTTATTAGATCAAATGTTTTATCAAATGTTGTCTGCTGTCTGGGAGTTACATAATCCTTTTAGTAATCAATGATGCAAATAAGTTTGCTACCTTGGACTGTGTCCATTTTTTAAAAATAATCAAAAACAAAAACCTTTAGCCAAAGTGAGACATGAAAATCTATTTTTTGGTGAAATTTTATACTAACTAAATTCTATCAAAATTTTTCATCTGTCTGTTTAAAAAATGTATACTGAAATTCAGAATTGTTTTATTTGTTTTTTATGAAGAAGAATTGGTGCATTAACAACTGATTTTACAGCTTCTAGGTAGCTACTCAACAATGTTTAGAGAAAATAGAAAAGATTGAATTTTAGCAGTCTCTGTTCAGCCTTCACTGACAATTGATCCACAACATATAATTTTCTCCAGTGTGTTATACCAAAGGCCAAACCTGGGAAAAACAGGATTAATTCATCAAAGGAATAACAAGTGGAAACATTTCTACTTTAATAATAACAGCATCAAAAAGTCATTTACATTTTTTCCAAGTTTATTTTAAGCAAATTATTTGTTTAGCTATTAATAAACACCTTTTCTAATAATTCTCTAGTGACATTTCCCTATCTCTTCCAAAAGAAATATTTAGATACCAAAAGACATTTTGGGGACTTATTCTTGTCTATCACCTTTCTATCTTTGCTAGAACACTTTTTCAATGACCTGTTAAAAGATCAACTTCAGTGTCCCTTCGGGACTTTGCAGACAAGCTTCTGGACTAGGTTTGTCAAATCCCAACTGGTCTATCTTCATAGCTGATGGAATTAGGCATTCTAAATATCAGATACTAAAAAACAAACAGACAAACAAACAATCAATTAGTCTTATTTGCTGGGTGAAGCCAGTAAAGAAGGAATTGGTGTTCTCACCCTTGTCCTCCGCCATGGGTTCTGTGGGATGACTCTCTCACTTCTCAGTGGTTTCTCCTCTAGGTGGGATGATGTGTCTGATGATGGATGCAGTGTTAATGGTTCCCTCTTGTCTACTGCTCTGCTTTCTATGCCCCTGGGACCAGGGTGACAGGGTTGGTTCTCAGGATCTTTTCATTCACAAAGTATGAGAACTAAGTCAATTACTGTAGTCCTTGTTTGTGAATGCTCATTCTTCTACCCCATAGGAGGATTTATTAGTTAGGATAGATTAGAGTAAGCTCAAGTAATGAACTAAGCCCCAAATATCAGTGGCATGAATTCTGCACTCACTCATTAGGCTAGACTATGTATGCTACGTTAATAAATTTACACTAAAATATCTGGTTTAACACAACACGGGATCTTCCTTGCTCATACTAGATGTCCAACAAAACAGAAGTCCCCGTACAATGTACTTCTAGGCCCAGGCCAACCAAGCTTCCTTTATCTTATAATGCTACTGTTTCATCATATGACCTTGTACTTGCTTCAGAAGGGGAAGAGGAAGCTCTTAAGTGTAAAGAAGGTGGGAAATAATAAGAAAATAGGCATTTATTTAGTAATAAATATCTGTGTGGAATAAATTCAGGGGGATCCTTAACTAGTGTTAGTCCAATATAGGAAGATGTGAAGTTATTTAGGTATTAAAATTATTACTGACAAATACTGTATTATCATTGATTTAATGGTACCAATCATAATATCTTAAAAGTCAGAATGTATTTTATGTCTCCTTTTCTAAGAGTATATCCCTGTAACAGTATTATGGAAAAAGTTTTCCATATGCAGTATGATATTCACTTTTCCTTTTTCTTATTATTCCTTAGGTGAAATAATTACAGTCAGAACTTGATACAATATTTTATTTTTATCTTTAGAAATAGAGGTGTTGGAGATAAGTAGAGGGAAGACTACTTCCTCTTCTACATTATTTCCTCCTCAAGGTCAGGGAATCATAACATTTACATTTGGAAGTAATTAAAGTTTTCTATAGTTTATATATTTTTGAGAGAGAGAGAGAGTGAGCAGGGGAAGGGACAGAGAGAAGTAGAGGCAGAATTCAAACAGGCTCCAAGCCCTGAGCAGTCAGCACAAAGCCTGACATTGGTCTTGAACTCATAAAGCCACAAGATCATGACCTGAGCAAAGTTAGACACTTAACCACTTAACCGACTGAGCCACCCAGGCAAACCTGTTTTGGAAGTAATTTGAGAGGTATTCCCAAAGGTGAGAAAGAAAAGACTTAGAGTGACTAAATGACTTATCAAAAGTCACCCAACTAGTTGCTGTTGGGAACTGTGAAGCCTGTAAAATTTTACCCTATTTGCAAGCTAATAAACCTGCCTTCTGCCCCTTTGTAAGTGTTGTTAGAAGACACAATATTTCTGTATCGGGGACATAAGACTTAATGACAGCAGGAAACTATAGCCACAGTTTCATGTTCACTTGAATTTCTTCTCTTTGTCCCCCAGTTTCCATGTAGGTAGGACTTGTTAGGTAGAAATTAGATATGAGCAGTGGAAGGAACACCCCAGAGACTAGAATGATGATAGTACACCTTAGAAGTCCGGAGGCACGACATCCTGACTTTGGGGCTTCCAGGACCCTGGGGCTGTCAGACAAAGAGCTGCAAGCGCAGAGCAAATGCTCCCCTCTTCCACCTTTGCCCCAGGGTAACTCCTAGATTTATTATAATACATTTGCATTTCAGTGATAGTCCCCTCCCACCATGAGGAAAGGCTGCTGGGAGGCTGATCTTAGAGAGTCACAAACTCCCTCCCCGCCCCCGCCTGTGGGAGAAGTCCCCCAAATGATTGGAAGCAGCCTGCTTTGGAGACCACACTGTCCTTGATGCAAAGACCCCAATCAGGTAAAGGAAAAGACCCCTATAGTCTCAGGGCAGTTGCCACTTCTGGGCCTGCCCCCTCTCCCACCTTGAGAGTGTACCGTCCTTAATAAAGCTGATTTGTGCTTTCACTAAGGGCGCTGAGCTCTAATTCTTTATTGCGTCAGTGGCAAGAGCCCAGACACAACGCTTTTCGCGCTGACAGATTGTGTTTCTGGAGAGGAACGCTAAGCTCTCCACTTGGGGAATTCGCTGCTTTTATAGTGAGCAGGAGCAAACTGCTGTTTGTCTGGAGAGAGGCATTACCTCATTTTTCAAGGCTCCTTGCTGCAAACATGACCCTAATAAATGGCCCTAACTGGGCCATTAAGGGACTTTCATTTTTGGCATACCTGGCAAGAATGTGGAGGGATGCTCAGGGCCCCATGGTGGATTGCTGGAGAGTTTACACTAGAATTTGCTCTCTCAATTCCTGGTTTACTAAACTGTCCATAGAACTGTTTCTGAAGACAAAACCTTTTTAAACATTATCTTTATTCTGTTTGAAGTGCTCTTTATTGTCTTCCTTTTTGGAAAGAGCACATATTTTCTAGTCCTATTGATGTATTTAAATTATTTTTCTGTTAATGATCTGATTGGTAACTTACATCATGTAACAGGATGCTGAATTATTTCATGTATAATAAGACGTAGTCAAGGACCAGCAAATTTGTACCAGCAAATCCCAAGTTACAGGAAACTCATCCTTTGAAAATACCATATTTTACTTTCAGCTTGTTTTATGCATTGTTTTTAGTAGTCAACATTTACAGATCTCTTACTGTGTATCAATCTATAGTTGGAGTGTAGGTTATACAAGAGATTACAAGTTTTGACCTCATAGTGCTTATAAGACCCATGTGTAAGGAAGTGAAAAACAAAAATGAAGAAGCATATGCTAAGAGTAGAATGTGCAGTAAAGAATACAAGTTTATTGGATCCCAGAGGAGTTTTAGATTTCTAGCTAATTGTGTTCAGGCAGGATTCATAGATGAAATGGAGAAAGGACAATAGTTCGTAGAGAAGGGGGAGAGGGTGAGGTCTATTACTCTGCATTCACTCTGACTTTGGAAGTAAACATTAAAGGTTTTTCTTAGTGGCAACCATATAGGCACTTTCCTCATCTGTTTTATTCACTACTCCATCTTCAGTTCTTATAAAAATGCCTTGCCCATATTAGAAACTCATATAAACACTAGTGGATGAAGAGACGATGGTTGAAGATGTGCATGGTTAGTACTTTTTGTCTTCAACATTCATCTTTTGCACAGCCCACACATTCATGCAGTATCTATTGACACAGAGACTGTTTCTCATTCATCGAATGGGTCTTTCATATGGTTCCTGGCCCTGAGAAAAAGGACCTGATGTCAGCATGGCACTACAAGGGAGATTATTTCAACCAGCTATGAATCTTCCTCGGTTGTACCCAAATCTTTCTTACTGTCTGAACTGAGGGGCCTGTTGGGGCACCAGTGGCTTGTATACTCATGGAGTGATTTTTTAACTTATCATCTATCCCACTTCTTCCTCCACTCACTCCTAACCGTGGGCTCAGGGCTGTGGAAGCCACATAAGTGCTAGTGGTGGTGGTACAGCAAACCCACTGGTATAGGGGTGGACACAGCCTCCTTTTATCTTGTTCATGGTGCATCCTGAGCTCTGCTGGCAGAGGCTTAAGGACCACGGATAGCTCCAACACCCATATAAAATACTAGATCTATGGGAAGGAGAAAAGAATGGATCACACTTCTGCAGTTCCTTGGGACACTTGTCCTTCCTTCTACCTGTTACCCATTCCTGACAACTCCTCATTCTTGTCACCATGTTGCTTGGTGGTAGAGTTCCAACTATTATTATTATTATTATTATATAATTGTATAATCTATAATATTATCGTTATATATTACTAGTTGCTGAAACAGTATAGTATTTTTTATTTGTATGGGATAAAGCCATCTTGAAGCCATGTATTATTCAACTTTCCAATATTGGATTTTCAAATACATAATTAGAAATATAGGAGATTGCCTGTATTTTGTTCTTAGACTATAGGTTTTACATCTGCTACTAATGATAACTGTGCAATTTTCTAGTTAAAACTTTAATTTTTTAATGTTTCTTTATTTTTGAGAGAGAGAGAAAGAGAGAGGGGTGGAGGGGCAGAGAGAGAGGGAGACACAGAATTGGAAGCAGACTCCAGGCTCTGAGCTCTTAGCACAGAGCCCCACAGAGGGCTTGATCTTAGGAGTGGAGAGATCACAACCTGAGATAAAGTCAGATGCTTAACCAAATGAGCCACTCAGGCACCTTCTAGTGAAAACTTTTAACTGGGTGAAGATAGCCATAATAATAATTTGTGAGAATAGAAAAAATGAAATAAATTAAACTTAGTAACTGGTGGGATGCCTTTAGAAGTATTGGCCATAAACATCATGGAGCAGTCAATTAGAAATAGTAATTAAAAGGAATTGCTAATTAAAAGTTTTATACTAGTTTAGAAAGCTTTTCTCAGATAATGAGTACCATATTTTCACGTGGCTTTTTATAAAATTTTAATTTTGTCCATGCTTTATGAATCTAGTGAATCTAAGAAAGATCAGTGTGGCTCTCACCTTCCTTGGAAGGAAGCTATTAAATTAGATGTTATAACTTATCTATTTACTTACTTATGCTGAGAGATTCATTCTGTAGAAACGTCCTTTTGTTTCAAAATCTTGCTGTTGCCATGATGTAGATTTCTGAAGGGAAAATAAAATGGGAAGCGTGAAAGAAATGCCAGATGGCCAGGCATTGCTCAGGGAGATGTGAAGCCAGGTGTAATGTAAGGCAGTGCTTACTAGGATCACAGTAAGCATAGGAGCAAATGAAGGATTGCCCTCTGTCTGAATCTTTTATGTCTATGTTAATTCTAGGGATTTATAAACATTGTAGGCCTGTCCACAGTTGGGAAGATGGGAACTCTAAAATTTAGCTTACCATATTGGATTCATTCTGGCCCAAGGTTATCCAGATGCCAGAGAACCTGTAGCCATAGATATGGACTTGGTAAAATGTTATGATCTGGTCGAAGAGTGATCAGAGGTATCAATTTTTCTGCTTCCAAATATTAGCTAAAACCCTAAAAGTCTGACAAAACTCATCTCTTAAGGGAGTCCCAGAAGCTAAGGCCTGAATGTTTGTTTCCCTTATAAATTCCTATGTTGAAATCCTAACCCCAAAGATGATGATGTGAGAACATGTAGACTGAGAACTGCTTATGTCATGAGGGAGAGCCCTAATGAATAAGGTCAGTGTCTTATGAAAGAGTTCCCAGAGAGATCTCGAGCCCTTCTCCTATGTGAGGACAAAGCAACAAGTTGCCTGCCGAATTAGGAAAAGGGCTGTCACCAAAACATGACCATGCTGATGCTTTGAACTTGGGTTTCCCAGTCTTTAACACTATAAATGTTGTTTATAAGCCACGCAGACTGCAGTATTTTGTTATGACAGCCTTAATAGACTAAGGCATCAGATAATTAAGAATCTGAACCTGGATATTTGTTAATAGTGCTACAGGATTATGAATCACATGATACCTGGGTAAACAGTAAAATACCACAAATCATTCATTCATTCATTCATATATCTAATAATTATTCACTGGTTCTTAGGAGTACCAGGTATTCTACTGGGCCTTGGAAAAGACAAGTAGATTAAAGATATAGTCCTAGTCTTCAAGGACTTGTGATATCAATGAATGATTTTTTTTTCTTGAAGTTTTTATATACACAAAAGAGGGCTATCTATGTGGTCAGTTCTTGGCTTTTCCCATGTAGCATACCTATCCATTTGAGCATTTTGTAAGCCAGTGAACTAATATACAAATGTAACCACAGTAAAGATTGATCAACAACAGTTCTAAAATTTCTAGTGTGCTTTGACTGGAAGAAAGTGGACTTTAATGACTTCTTTTAGTATATACCCTTCCCAATTCTTGACCATTCATCTACAAAATTTAATGTAAGAACAGGTTTCAGAATTTAGTAGGAGCAGGGGTAAGAATAGTTGGTTGTAAGTTAGACATCCTTCCCACTCCCCCTGCCCAACAAAAAAATTACCATTAAGTTATGCAGAAAGTGTTTGCAAAAAGGCGTTCATGGAACTTATCTCTAGAAAAACAGAATTACATTTACATCAATTACTATCAAGAAGGTGCTGGTGATCTCTGAAGAATGAGAAGGAAACAAGTTTTATTTTTATTTCTTTAAGTGACCAAGTTTTCATCAGTACTTTTATGTAATGTGTGTATGTAGAGGAAGCCATAAAAGAGGCACAAAACACATACAAAAAACAATTTTTGTTGATTGGAAAAATAATGGTAAAGATAGAATGAAAACAAAGGTCCTTAATTAATTAAGTTATTAGGTGCTTTGTTGAGCACTGCGGGATACAAAAATGACCTTAGCCTTTGATCCCTACATTCCAGGAGGTTGTAGTCATTGGGTGTAGAAGTATGACAAATCTGTATAATTATTGTACATACCATAATCAGTTAAATGTTTCTATGGCAAAGGGAAAAATAAAAGGATAAGAGGTTCAAGAAAGAGAGAGTTTGGTTGAGTGTGTGTTTGAGCCTTAAAAATATTGTTGAGATTAGTGAAATGGAATTTCTGCTGAGTTTAAGGTTGGATGACATTTAAGTCAGCAGACATGGGCAGAACTAGGAAAGCACAGTTGAGGAAATGGCCAGTAAGTCAGGGAATGCAGGGTATACTTTGGGGATATGTGGCTGATAAAGCTAGAAGATAGTATGGAAAAAGGTTACACATACTTATTTATGTTTTTCTTTTCTCTTATTTTTATCTGTTTTCTTTTTAAAAGAATCTAAATCTTTCCTCCTATCTTACCTTCTTTTTTGTTCTTGAATTTGCAGAGATAAATTGCCCTCCAAATAATCATTTTGTTTAATTGTACAGTCATTAAATGTCTATTATATGTGATTTTCAAAAGTCACAGCAATGAAATAGTGCTCATAAGTTTATAGTGTAGCAAGTCTTAGAAGATCAAAAATGAGAAAAAAGGAATGAAAGCTAAGCTTTACATATGTGGATGTGAATCCAGGTGGTTTTCCATAGCAACATTCTTCCCCAGAGACATAGTTTTGATATGTTGCCTTTTAATTTCTAGTGGATTAAAGATAAAACCTCAGAGTTGAAACAGATCAGTAATTAGATTTTTCCCAGTATCTTTAAGGAAGAAAGCAAGTTACTCTCTTATCTTGAATTACTTTATTTTTGGCTCACCTTATAGTTGTTCAGCTTTGAGACATTTCATGTTTAGATTAAGCATGCCTTTGGGCAAATTTGATTTTTATCAGAGTAATTCCAAATCATGTTGCATTTACAAAGTTAGAATTATAAAAGTTTATTTTGGATCACCTTTAATAGGATAATATTGGTGCCTTTTGTTAATTTTTAAAAGTAAGATCTTGGATAGTGTAATTACTATCGTTCTATCATAGATTAGTTATGTTCAAGTGCTTCCTACTTAGAATTATGAAAAGCCACAAGTGGTTGCTATTGCCCGAGCTTGGTTGTTACCTTTATAGTTAATATTAAGCCTGTTTTCAAGTTCTGATTATATTTATGTATGTATAAGTCTAATTTTTAAAATTTTAAAATGATTATGAAAATATCAGATTAGATGAATTTTTTTATGATGGTATGATTGAATGTACTTTTTAAACAAATTTTTGCATGTTAAGAAATTGTCAGTGTGTTTCTCATTCTCAGTTTCCAAAATCAATCATCTCTCCTAATTGTGTTCTGTTTATTTATATTAATGATTGTAAAATAACATGTTGGAAGTTGTCTTATTTGTTCTATATATAGCCAGGAAAAATGCTGTCTGCATGTTAATATGCTCTTAAATTTAAAGTTCCTCCAGGGGCACCTGGATGGCTCAGTCAGTTAAAGCCTCTGGCTTCAGCTCAGGTCATGATCTCATGTTCATGGGTTTGAGCCCCGTGTTAGGTTCTGTGCTGACAGCTCAGAGCCTGGAGCCTGCTTCTGATTCTGTACTTCCCTCTCTCTCTGCCCTTCTCCCTCTCATGCTCTGTCTCTCTCTGTATCAAAAATAAATAAAGAACATTAAAAAAAATAGGTTCCTCAAAAAAAAAAAGGAATAGTAATTTTGTATAATTTTAATATACTTACTTTGTGGCATTTATTACTAAGATAATTTTGCTTTTACAATATTAATAATTTAGTAAATTTTTATTTAGACATTTCTTTTAACCCTTCCTATGCTACTTAAAATGTATTTCTTTTTTTGTTACTCTATTTACTAGTTAGGTTAGATTTTATAATGTTTAGTTTAAACTTAAAATAAGAACTTTGAATAGTAATCTGTATTTTCTTTATTTTCCTGTTTTGGAAAAAAAATGAATAAAATGAATAAATTCTTTAATTATTAAGATGCTGCCTCAGCATTATGTTGAAGCAAACAAAAAAAAAAAATCAGGCAAAAGGATGTTTCTGCCCAAATGAGTATTACTGATGTAAGTAACATAAAGTACACTCAAACAGTTTTCATGGGAGGATGGAACAAAAGTGCATATGCCTTGAATTGATCTGAAAAATAATGTAATTGGCAATGTTCTTGTCTATACCAAGAACCAGACTTACCAGTCTACAGTATCCGTCATGGGGGAGGTCAATTAGATGTCTCTTTAGTGAAAATATAAAAAATGAACTGTTTTGCCCCTCAAATGAAATTATTTCCTCTCTTACCAAACAAACAAACAAACAAAAAAAAACCCCAAAACCCCAAAAACCCAGAAAACCCAACAAAACCCAAAACTGCACAAGATAAGTTAATCCAATCTTACACAATTAAAATTCTTGCCTAAAGAATGCAAGCAACTTATTTTGATTGAGTTACTAGATTGCATTTTTTTTTTCTCATCAGATTTTAGGTTTGTTTCTGAGGATGGAAAAATACTTAGGTTTTGTGTAGTTGCCTAACTATTGTACTCAAGCTACCAGTAGCTTGTGTTGTTCACGTGTTGAAATTGGACTGCTTAAAATTTATAAGGATGGTTTAAATCTTAAAATTAAGCATTGCATAGAGATATAGGCAGATACCCAGTCCATAGACATGAAATGACATTTTTGTTGATGGAATTTTCTTTTTTCTTTTTTTTTTTTTAATGTTTTATTTATTTTTGAGATAGAGAGAGACAGAGCATGAGCCGGGAGGGTCAGAGAGAGAGGGAGACACAGAATCGGAAGCAGGCTCCAGGCTAGCTGTCACCACAGAGCCTGACGTGGGGCTGAACCCATGAACATGAGATCATGACCTGAGCCAAAGTCAGAAGCCTAACTGACTGAGCTACCCAGGTGCCCCTGTTGATGGAATTTTCTTATTCCATTAATACTCTTGGGTGATTCAGTTCCCTGGAGACTATTCTTGATGTACTTTGGAAAGACTGACATTCTTAGAATTTCAGTCATATGGTGTAACTGGTATTGATGGAAAATTACACAGAAGAAACTGCCCTGTTCTATATGGCTAAGCTCTGGCAGATAAATATTTAATGAGTTCCAAAGAATATCAGTCATTAGTATTTATCATTACTGGTATGGAATAGAGTGAACTATAGCTGAATATAATTCAGTATTTTTGACAGCACACAATGGGAAAAATAAGCTTTGAGGGTGTTTTGTTTTCTCTTGATTGATTTAAATTCAAAGGTATAGCTTTCTTGCCTGTATCAACATTACACTGAATACAAAGATTGTTCAGTGAAAGTGCACAAGACAAGCGTGTCTAACATAATTTCCTATTCATTTGAGAAAATCATGATGCAGACTTGAACAGACCTTTGCCCCTAATTTGTATCTTTTGGCTTTTGCCAATTTCTTATTTCTAATTATTTCCAGGGCATAATTATTGGGTAAAGTAACACTTAATATTCTTGTTTGGTATAGATGCTTTAACTATGACAATAATTTCTAATTAAATGAATAAATGTACTATATTCAAATATATTGTTGAATCTCAACACAAAGATTCTAGAAACATTTTGTTTGGATTTAAAAATCTTTATCAAATAGACCCAATGACTTACCAACTGGATTAGACATTTTATGAAGTAAATCTTCATTATATTTCTAAATAATGGTGATTTGAGAAATTTTCCAAATTAGCACACTTTTCCTCACTTCTCATTTAGAGGATACTTTTTTTAAAAGTTTGTAAATGGAAAGTTTATTTAAAAAGTGGTGGTATTTTAGAAGTCATTAGATTATGAATTCTTTCATTTGCTATGTCATTGTTTTTGGAAAGAATTTAAGTGGAATTAGTTGCCTTTTTCATTTGCCTTCTGGTGAGTACACTCTGGCCTCTCACTCTAACTTTTAAAAGATTTTGCTTTATTGTTAATATCTCATAGTGCTTAGCAAGAGGGCATAGTATACAGAATAAATATTGTAGTGTGAAAATGTCATGTTCGACTAAAACTTTTGTTACATATTTTGGTAATGAATATAGGAGAATGGTGAGCTCATTTTGGAACATCATACTTGGCTATTCCAGCAAAATTTTGAAGATTGCCATTTAGACTCTTGTCTGAAGTTAACGGTTGAAGGTACTCCATCTTGTATTATACACTGGCTACAATGTATGGCTACAAAACTACTATTGCCTAGTAGTTTATGGAGAAAGGGAGTGATGTATGTTTTGGATATACAATGTTCTGGGCTGCAGTAGTGTTTCTGCCACCTTAGTATAGGGGCATGTCCTTAGAGTAATCTGGTAACGTATCATCAGAAGTCTTTTATTTTATTTTTTATTGTGTTCATTGAGTTGGAAATTGCAGTTAACGTGACTTTCATGCAGTTGGATAATTATCGTGCTGGTATCTTGTTTACCACTGTGTGTAGCATAGATCTCTTGGGTATTATAGCAATTTTCAATGTGAAATGTGAGAAAACTAAATAGTAGCACTTTAAGTAAAGGTAGGTCTTGATGTCTGAGCACTTACAATGTTTAATGTGGCAAGTGATGTCTTTGCTTTATCCTCTCTGATAAGGCTTTTTAATTTGTCATATCTTCCACATCACTATCAGAAGGGTTTTCATGATACCTTGTCTCTCTTCCTCTCTCTCCCCCTTTCCCACATTCTTTTCTTTGTTGTTGTTGTTGTTGTTTTCCTCTGAGTGTTTTAGGAAACCTGGCTTAAAAATAATAAGTAACAAAATCAATTAGCTTATTAAATTATGCAGAAAGGGAGTTTCAATTTTAATCTCAATGACTGCTAAATCAATAATTAAAAACACACTGACGTTAAGGGGAAATCATTTAAATTAATGAGCCCACTTCTTTCTTGAATAGGATAAGCCCTTTAAATATGGTAATTGGTTGTTTAAAGTTTTGTTTTTAGCTTTGAAAATTAACTTTGTGCTTTTTTGTCTTCATGCTATTTGTTGGGGGGACTGAATATTGTCATGAACTCAAAAGTAGATTTATTTTAAAAAATTATCACAGATAATAACCAATTGAATTCTGTCCTATTAGTACAGTGGGAAGAAAAGGATTATATTTGTTTGGTGGTCCACATAAAAACATTTTGTTTCTTGGAGCATCGTGGAGCCAGTGGGATTCAGCTTTTGCATACAGGTGGGTTAACCACAATGCTTACTGAAAACAGCTTGCTCAGGCTGCTGTCAAGCTTTGCAGCCAATATAAATGCCTTGCAGTCAGATATGAATGCAGCCCATGCATTAAAAAAATATTAAAACACTTAATGGCATAAGCTTATAGATGGTATTCAAGTTTCATTCAGACTCTGGTATCTGGAAGTCTCTTATGACTTTCCTATTTCCTTTTGCTTCAGGACATTGAAATAAGCCTGACTCACAGACAAGATATGCATATTTATATATGTTTTATAAGAACAACTAACCTTGAAAAAAATGCAGAATAAACTCAGAGAGGGCTGAATTATGCTTACTTTTCAAATTCCCAATAGTCCTTTACTTTCTGAACAGTGATTTAAAGTCCTTGTGAGTGAAGAGCTTTTGAAAAGGGCATTTATTAATGTGCTCAATATATTTATTTATGACCAAATATATTTTAAAAACAGCATGTGTCCTAGATTTGGAAAATGTTGTTAGGCTTCTTTAGTGTCATTTTACTTGCTTTGGAAGACTTAGAGTCTCAGAAAGTATTTTAATTTTGACTGGAGAAAAAGGAAGAGAGATGAAAAAAGGAAACGTAGGAAAGTGTTTTTAGTGTACAGTTGTTTATTCAGATTTCTCATTACCAGAAGTCTCAAATAGCATTTTTGTAAATCACACATGCAGTGATAATTGACTTTTATAATGGTAAGTTTTAGTTATTGCTACATATTGAAAAGCCTCTGAATCATTAAAGAAACATTATGATTAGATTAGTTTTAGTATCAAGTGTTTAACATTACATCTCCTTTCAGGGTACAATGTATCATTCACAGAGATACAAATTTGCCTTTCAAATTCCACACATGCCTGGGAAAGCTGTGTGGAGCTGGTTAAACATCCCTTACATTAGATTGAAAAGGAACCTCTTCTTTAATCTTAGATTGAAAAGGAGCTAGATTGAAAAGGAACCTCTTCTCTCTCTCAAATGATTTCATCAGTGTCAAATATTTAGTAACATGGGTCAGATAGTAAGAGACCCCATCTTGATCATATCTGGTTCTAAGAAACCATATCTTTGGCCCTGTTTGGACTGATTTTTTGCATTGGTTTCCCCATGCATCTGCCTCCCTGCCTCCTTCCTTCCCCTGTGCAGCCTTCACAACTCTGGCAAGATAATATTTCTAAAATACACTTTAATTTGTGCCACACTTCTGTTCATGAACCTGCTATGTGTTCCTTCTCTCCTCCCCTTCCCCACCCCATTTCAGTCTCTTTTCTGGTTGGCATTCAGGTTTGAGGTAGTGGTCAATGGCAGATAGAAAAGAGTATCAAGAGGGAAAAACAAAAACCTCAAATGAGAAAAGAGAAAATGAAATGATTAAAAGAGATAAACTTGGATCCTTGGCCACTCAGGATAAATGATTTATAATGTATATACTTAGTTTGTATTATGCTGCAAGTTAGAAATATTGTTTTGAAGTCCTCAAGATGGTTTTATCTAGTTTAGAGTATGAACTGTGCCATTTCCTTTGTTAGAAATTATGGACTATTTTGCTGCTTTGGAAACCAATGTATCTCTAATATTATTAGCATGTTAATTTTCTTTTAGCATAATGACATCTGATATCTATAAAATATGATAGTTTGACAAACTCTCATCTAGGATTAGGCTGTGAAGGATCATTTCACTGTTAGGCCCCCATGTGCCCATGGCCCATGCATAAACAGATAAATAATAGATTCTGAAGAGTGGTATGAGTTGGGCATGACAAAATTGTGAGATTGGGGGGGGTTTATTCTCACTACCTTTACCTTTCCTTGTACGGCATTTCACTTTACTTTCCATTTTACTCTGTACCATCTTGTTAGTTCAAGCACTTTTTGCTTTTCATTTTTTCCCCAGCTGCAGCTTCCTCACCTAAACAAGAGACGTTCAGCCTTATTGAATCCTACTTTTTGTTAACTCTGTTTAGATTTTAAACCATGTTCGCTATAAAATAAATCACCCAAACAGAAAATCACCCAAATTAAATGTATGGTTTAATGAATTATCATAAGGTAAGCATCACTCACCCAGGACGAGATATAGAGCTTTCCCAGCCCCCCGGAAGCTCTTCTATTTACACTATCCCAACTATAACCCTTTCTCTTGCCATTATCCCAACTTTTATAGTCATGACTTCCTTGCATTTTCCTTTTAACAATTTTGTCACTAAAATATGCATGATTTGCAGTTTTGCAATTTTGACGTGATTTTAAGACTTTAAAAAAATCTCTGTGTTCCTCTTCCATCCCTTTCATTTCCTTACAATGTACCTGTTAAAAAACCTGGGAAATTTGGTATGTAGATTTTGCCACTGTCTGGGTTTTGCTGATGCTGTACAGTTCAGTATGTTTCTTTGTCATGGGTATTTCTTGCACATTGGCTACTAAACCCAGAGGGTGGATCTGACTTAGACATGATTCCTTTGACAGGACTATACACAGTATTTGGTATGACTATAGGAAGTACTAGCCTAGTTTTCTCTCTTTTTGTGATTTTAGCAACCACAGATAGTGAATGCCTATATACATAATTTATTGGCAATTATACATGGTGTTTTCTAATTCTACCATTTCTTTTTTCATTTATTAATTAGAATACTTTTATAAAGAGACACTCCCACTCATCACCCATTTGAGCACTGACTGGAAACAATTCATATAGGAAAAGCTGGATAAATGTTGCTTTTGCCCCTTTCTTTACTAGTTTTCAAGATATTAAGTTTTTTCTCTATCATCATTGAAAGTGACCAATGTTTAAAATATTATTATGATAGATTTCAAACCATTGCAATCTGTGTCATTGTTAAAGTTCATATACTATGTGATTAACCTTCTTTAATCTTTATGTTACTATTATAATCTTTATTATCTAGCTAGAGATGGGCTTTTCAATAACTGAGTCTTTTTTTTTGATAGATTTAATTCTTTTATCTCCCATTTCCTCCTACAGAATGTGATTTGATGTTTATATAACTGCTATAATAAAAGAAACACATATTTATTGTGAAAAATATTAAAAATTAAAAGAAAATAAAAATAACTTATAGCTTACTGCTCAAAACTAACCACCATCACATTTTGGTAAATAACCTTCCAAAATTCTCCATGCATAATATATAGAATTTAAATCTTACTCTTTGTTCTAGTTTATGATATATATGATGAATGTATTTTCATGTGAATATGGACTATCTCATTACTTTGAATGTATAGATGTCAATTAAGGGATATTGAGTTTCTATTTTTCCACCAAAAATAATGCTACTGAATAATTACTGAAAATAATGCTTTATATATATATATATATATATATATATATATATATATATATGTAGTATTAGAGATGCAGGACATCTCCTGACTCAACCATATATCCTCAGAAAGTTCTGAATAGGCAGTGGAATGTAAGACATTACATTAAGCCCTCCCCCCAACAACTGGGGTAGTAACCTAGGGTTTATAAAATAGCTTAACCCAAATTGATGAGATGAATAGTGGCAATCAGATTTCTTCTAGAACTGTGAACTAATAAACCAGGCTAGTCACTAATCATTTCAGTTGGGGGCTATAGTAGCCATGTTTGACCATGTACAACCTGAGGTTTACAAAGAAATAGCAAGTCTCTTGAAAGAAAACAACTAGCGTAGACATAAAGATCACCTACTATGTGTCACTCACTGTTCTAGCTGCTTTGGATACATCAGTGAATTAAACAGTGATTTCTGTTTTCATGGAGCACACATTCTGGAGACGACAGACATTAAGCTGTTGACATTTAAATGTGTAATATAGCATATTAGCATCATATGGAAATAAGGAAAAGGAGAGCAGAATAAAGGAGGTAGGAACATAGGTTTTAGGGATGGGTGATGTTGCTCTTTTGAAACTAATGGAGAAACCTACTCCTGGTTCTCGTAATTTTCCAGTTAGTAGTTCTAGTTTGCATGAATCCTGTCCAGTTATACTTTTATAGTGTGTGTGTGTGTATGTGTGTGTGTGTGTGTGCATGCGTGTAATATGTAGTACATATAGTATTTATAGTATACTGGTTTTTGTGACATTTAGGTATCCTTCAAGAAGTCTCCTTTTTTATTTTATTTAAAAAAATTTTTTTTGCTTTTTTAAAAATTTATTTATGAGAGACAGAGAGAGACAGCATGAGCAGGGGATGGTCAGAGAGAAAGGGAGACACAGAATCTGGAACAGGCTCCAGGCTCTGAGCTAGCTGTCAGCACAGAGCCTGATGTGGGGCTCGAACCCATGAACCATGAGATCATCATCTGACCCGAAGCCGGAAGCTCAACAGACTGAGCCACCCAGGCGCCCCTCCTTTTCTACTTTTAACTAGCTTTAATCTGTCTGTTATTTTCAGCTTTAATGAAAATTTTCTTATGTACTAATTTACCCAGTTACTTTTCTAGGATAATTTCCTATAAATGAATTACTAGATTAATGAGAATGCACCTTCAAATTTCTCAGATACCTATTGGCCAAATTTGTGCTTTAGTTTCCCAACTTCTGGTAATACTGAGGGGAATGATAAATGTCCATGTGACATATGACCCAACACATTGATACCAGAGATGGTCTAGTCAGGAGCCAATCATGTAAGCAGAGAAAATTTGATATGAAGAATTTCTTATGAGATAAAATGTGGGGAACTATTAAAAGAGGTTTGAAAAGGGGACACCAAAATCCAGAGAGGTAGCATCTGTAGAGAGTGGCCACTACCCTGGCAGCTGAGGGAAAAGTCAGGAAGGAAGGAACTGGGGAGAAGGTCCTGCAACATTGAGTTGCAGACCTATAAGGAGAGGGTGTGGTTGCCCCTAGGACATGCCACTTGCCACTCTGGTGATGAAGAAGCTTGCCTTGAAAACAGAGCTTCCATCCTTAGGGTGACCCTTGCTGATGGGCACTGATGAACTGCCAGGAGTGCCACCAGCTTCTAGGACCCCTGCAAGCCCCTTCCTCCTTTTGGAGCCAGGCTGTGTCCTTCCAGGGCTCTTGAATGGCTGTGCCTCACAGTGAGCCAACTGGCAAAATACAAGTGTAGTCTGCAAAGGGAAAACAAAGCCAGGTTAAGGTGGGAAGCTATATATTAATATCTGAAAAAGTGTTCAGTATATTCTTATTTAAACCCATTAACAGAATAGTTTTGATAGAATAGAAAATAAGGCGAAAAATCAATTTGTGTTTCTCTACACAAAAGGGTATATTTGGGTACCATCCCATTTGATCTGAAGCTATTTTGAGCACGAGAAAAGTTTCTAATATCTTAAAAATTCCATCTTTGGGCTATAATTCTGTATCACTTTCTGGCAAAGTGATGGAATGGTTTGTTTCATCATTCAGTTTTATCACCCGAGTGAAGACCAGATAGTGCTTGAGCCCAGAGAGAATTTTATTGATTTAAGTTTAATACTGTGTATTAATCTTGTTGTGAGCAGCCTTTCCTATTCACCAGATTCCCTGTATACTGCTTACAATGATTTTCCATGTATAACTTGCAAGCCTTCTCAAATGTATTTGTCTCATGGGAGTCCAAAAGCTCTAGAAACATTATAGTATGTATTTCAGTGGTTGCAATTTCAAGGTGCAGCAACCCCTGGTGAGACCATCATAACTCATCTTCTGTCTCTTAGGGAATGTAGTAAATTGTCCAATAAACTAGATATTTTTTTTTCTGTATTTATTTCTCTTTTTTCCTTCATATTGCACCTGCTTAATAAATTATACTAATATAAAGAAATAAAATTATTCTAAAATGGTAGTTGACTACAAATGTTATTTATAAAGAATAGTAAGTACGGTTGATTTTTTTTTAATGAGCAAAAGCCTTCCTTTTATTAGCACCCCACATTATGTAGTCTAAAGTCAAACTCCCATCGTGTCTCACTTAGACCATTAGCCTAGCCCACCAAATTGTTGCCGTTACTCTAATCTTAGATGCCCCAAATTTGTCCTTCATACTTTCCAAAAGACTTAATTTTGAGCTCTTTCCAAAAGACTTAATATTGTTCATATCAATTTTTCTCCAGGGCCAAAACCCCATTGCTCCCTAGTGACCGAGTTCTTTTGCAAGGAGATAAGTCATCCCCAACAGATCACCCCTATATTCTGTACCTCAATTGCCTGAACCACTGGCCCTTCTGAATAAGGGAATGCTATTTTTCTGTCTCGTGGGTGTCTGCTCATTCTTCCAGACCCAGACTAAGGTTTGCCATAAAAATGCTTTGGAAAGAGTTGTTTATTCTGTGCCACCAATGTTTTATTGAGTACTCATTCAGACATTTCAAATATTTGAGCACTTACTATGTGCAACAGAAGAGAATAGATAATGATGAGGTAAAAAGATGGGAAATTTTAGGTAGGATGACTGACTTTTCTGAGGTAATGTTGAACAGACAGCTGAATGAACAGATGGTCTGAACCGGTGGTTGTCTGGGAGAAGAACATTTCAGGCATAGGGTATAGTAAGTGCAAAGACCCCGAGGCAAGGATGCACTTTGGTATAGAAGGAATAATATGGAGAATGATTGGCAAGAGAAGAGGGAGCAAGAGTTGTGTGGTTAAAGATTGGATGCTGGGGTAAGATTAGGACAGATCACATAAGGCCTTGTAGGCTGTGGTAAAGATGTTGGGTGTTATTCTGAGTGAGATGGGATGTGAAATGTTATATAAGAGGACATAGGAGTAAGTCCTCCTTCCCCATTTGCTTTTATAGTAGAAAAAGCCTAATTCTTTAAAACATAGGAATATGACATTGTTCAGTTAAAATTATTTCCACCTTTGCAACCTGATAGGCAACAATGGGTTAACTTGCTATTTTGCCTTTTGTGGGTAGGAGATATATTTAAGTGAAAGGAAATGATGATTCTTGAAAAAATCAATTTCTTCTTATCAAATCTCTGAAAATGAAAAAGGCTCACAATTTTTGCAATTCCTTGGAAAATAGCTTTGTATTCACTAGTGGTTTTTGGTCATATATTAACCCATATTGATCAAATCAAAGTGTTGCCAATGGTTCATTGTTTTTTGTTTTGTTTAGTTTTGTTTATCACTTTATATTTGAATACATGGGCTGCATTTGCGATTTAAATTACTCTTTAAAAATTCATAGTAAAATCTTAACAGAGGCAAGAAAAGTAGAAACCCAGAAGTATACAATTTTTTTCACTATGGAAAGGATTTTTTTTAAAGAGAAAAGATCTTTATAATTTCTTAAAATGAATTAATGTGCAATTTGCATGAGGTTTTTTTTTGCAATTTAATGGGAATTCTAAAAGAAATATAGGGTATCATACATCTGGAATTTCAACTGACTTTTAAAAATTAAAAGGATATTTTAAGATCATGGACAACCTTAGGATTAAAATCCAAGTGTATGTTAGAAATTATGTGTGGAAGTCAGGGATGTGGGTATCTCAATCATCTTAATCTCAATGGTGCTATAGTTCATCCAATCAAAGTTGATATGGTTATGTCATCCACTTTATACTATGTGGCCCCTTCCAGTTTTGATATGAATTTCGGAAGCACCAAACCAGTGCTGACACTGGAGTCTGACTCTGAAGAGCAGATTTACTTCTTTTTAATAACTGAGGATATTACATGACTTAACATCTAAACCTTCCATGCAAATGAGTCAATAAGAATTTTAGTTTCAACAACATTTAAATAACAACCCAAAAAAGTTCCACTACATAAAACTGTACCAAAGAGATTTGAAGTGCATTAGAATCCAGTGGGCAAAATGGGTTAAGGGGGGTGGGAGATACAGGCTTGGAATGAATGTCACAGAGATAAAAGGTGTGGCACAAGGAATATGGTCAATGATATTGTATGTCAATACAGTACAATGATATTGTATGTTAATAGCAATGTATGGTGACAGATGGTAGCTATGCTTGTGGTGAGCACTGCATAATGTATAAACTCATGGAGCTACTGTGTTATATACCTGAAGCTAATATAACATTGTGTGTCAGCTATACTCAAATTAAAAAATTAATGTATTATGAGGAAAAAAGGCTCCAATTGGATATATATATAGCATAAAGCAACTATGTTTAACAAAAATACTTCTGTGAATAATGATAATAATGATGATGATGATAATAATAATAGAAGGAAAAAAAGAACCCAATGGGAGCACAGATTTTGTGCATGTCCATGTTTCCACTCCCACAAATCTTACACTCAGTGCAAGAAAGTGGTGATGGAAAGGGTCTCCCTGTATGTTTAAAAACAATCACACCACGGGTACCTGGGTGGTCCAGTCAGTTAAAGGTCTGACTTCGGCTCACATCATGATCTCACAGTCTGTGGATTCAAGCCTCACATCTGCTCTGTGCTGACAGCTCAGAGTCTGGAGCCTGCTCCAGATTCTGTGTCTCTCTCTCTCTCTCTCTGCCCCACCCCCCCTGCTCCCACTCTGTTAAAAAAAAAAAAAAGGCAGCCATGCCAGAAAAGGAGAGAGAGCATGAACCAGAATGAAACTTTCTCTAAAAATATTTTAAAAAGTTGCCCTTTCCTATGCTTATCATATATTTGATGTGGGTTATTCAGTTTTGGATACTTTGTATTTTGTCAAAAACTAGAATATTTTTGTTCTTTTAAAGTCTCATATTTAAGGCTTCCATGTTTCCCAGAATTTCATTTGAGTTCCAGAAGATATTAAACATAAAGCTAGATTTTTAACAAAGTTGGTCAATTAGTGTTCCATCCATGTCCAAGTTAGACAAAGCCCACATGATCCAAAAAACAAACACTGTTTCACTGACAATTCTTTTTGACATTCTTTAGGGTATGTGTGTGTGTGTGTGTGTGTGTGTGTGTGTGTGTATCTTCTCAACCAACCAAAGAACTTAATATTAAAGAAATAAGAATGATTTGTGATTTAGCCCATACACTCAGAGTGATAACTTTTGCATAAAGCATAGGGCAGTGCACTCTCTGTCTCTCAAAATAAATAAGTGTTTTTTTAAAAAAGAAATTGCAATACTCTTGTAAGAGAACTAGTAAGAAAATGCAGGAATGAGATTGATTTAAAAAAAGAGAAGTACTGAGAAAGAAATAGGGTAGATGAACAAATTCCTATTTTCTTCCCATTAAGCAAAGTATCCAAAGCCATTTTTCACATTTTCTGACCGAAAAATTTGTCTGTGATATTAGAGTGCCTAACACAGGCAATGTTCAGACTTTCTGATTCTGC
This sequence comes from Suricata suricatta, assembly GCF_006229205.1. Lineage (NCBI taxonomy): Eukaryota > Metazoa > Chordata > Mammalia > Carnivora > Herpestidae > Suricata > Suricata suricatta. The sequence continues at coordinate 50,862,729 of NC_043708.1, read as the reverse complement.
ATTTTTTGAACATTGATGGTTCCTTCACATGGCTTGGCCTTTAGAGATGTTCTTGTTACCACATTTCTCCTGCTCATCAACCTGGCAGGCCTTGGAGGTTGTTAACACCGGCCTACTTTCAAAGTCCTGAGCTGAAGCCCCAGGGTATCCAGTTGTATAGAGAAACCCAGACAGGAGGAATGGCAGTGTTTCTGTCTCTTTATGGGGAAGAAATCATCCCTGTTAATTAAATGAAGAGTTTGAGTGGTACTTGGAGAATTGTCTGCAGCTCTCCTGCGGAAAGAGTTTCCTTTGTCATGTCTTTCGAAGTTAAGGCTCCAGTTCAAACTTTCCCTTTGTGAATTAGAATTTGAACTTTTTTTTTCATTAAGGCAAATTAAATCTTTGCAATCAAATCTCTAAGTATAAATAAAAGTCATAGATCTCAAATGTAGATTTGGACCATCGACCCCTCTACTCTTTTAATTATAGCTCTAAGGACGTGGTTTAGAGATTGAAAGCAGTGACATATATCAGAGTCAAAAGCCCAAGTTTTCACTGGAATTTTTAACTGTCATTTGTGTGATCTCTCCTCTATAATCTATAAATACTGGAGGTTGAAAATGGTGTCTGCAGCTAGCTAGGGTGCCAGCCCCTGGGCCTGGCGGTCCTTTAGTCTGAGTTGCTGCAGAGTGGCTGGCTTGTTTCAAGTGCATTACCATTTTTCCACATTAAGGAGGATGCAAGGGCAGCTCTAGGATGCCAAAGTAAGTCTTATACCATTTGCTAAATAATGGGAAAAGCTTGCATTTTGGAGCCAAAGTTGGGTTCTGGATTTCTGGCTGGCCTCTTTCTAGACGTGTGGACCCTAGGAAGTCTCTTATTTCTTCCACCCTTACTATAAATAGGAGAATTTTGTATATTGCTTGTGTCATCTGAGACACTGCCAGCCACTTGATGGGCAATTTTGAAATAATAGCTACTTTACTATTTAGTCATCGATTAATAAACTATTGTCACTTTGAATCTTAGAATTGAAGTCATCTAACATTTACATACATCTTCATTCTTGACTCAACTACTTAAGGATTCCGGCATTTGGGAGAGATGGGCTGACCGTGTCTTCAAATTATTTACATGCAAGTTTTCAGAGAGAAGGCATCCAGTTGCATTTTGAGCACTCACTATTTCCAAGGTCATCTTCCCAAACCATCCCTTGTCCCCAGTACCATTCTTACTCGGGAGAACTACATATGCTGCAATTTGGTTTTTCTCTGCACTGTCCTAGCTATTGCATGGAATTTTGCTGACTTCTTATTCTTCATCCTCTACCTCAGATCTCAATACAAACATGTACACCACCGTTACCCTACTTACACAGTAGACTGACAGCTTCTCTCCTTCATGGTTTCTTTTTAACGGTGCCCTCCATTGCCTTTAGTGTCTCTAAGTTAAACTCATTCTCCCCTGGCTGTTGTCACCTGCATTGTTATAAACAGTAGTTGTTCAAGGTCATATAAGATTCTTTTTAATAGCCTCTAATTCTTCAAGCTGTTTTATAACTTGGATCCTGCCAGAGACTTTTAAAGTTGCCAGGTTTCTGTTCACCTGAATATTTAAACTACATGAAAAAAGATTCAAACAGAAATATACCAAAGATCCTTCATATTAAAGTCATTTGTTTCTCATGTTGCAATTAGGTACATGCTTCAGCTAAGTAGTAAATGTATATATAAAGATGCCTGTTTCTGTAGTGCTCTAAAAAATATATAATAAAATTAAGAAGGAAATAAATTCTGGTTATTTACCAGACTTTGGAAAGGGTATATAGAAAGAAAGCAGAGGTTGGCAAACTACAGCATATTGAAACTGGCTCACTGTCTCTGTTTCTCAGTAGGGCCTGCAACCTAAGAATATTTTCTTACATTTTTAAGTGGTTGAAAGACATCAAGAGTAGAATAATACACACACACACACACACACACACACACACACACAGAGAAGTAGAATATTTTACAATACATGAAAATAATATAAACTCAAATTCTAATGTCATAAATAAAGTTTTATTGAAATAGCCACTCTCATTTGTTTACACACTGTCTGTGGTTGCTCTTGTGCTACACCAGCAGGGTTAAATAGTTGTAACAGAGATTGTATGGTTTGCAAAGCCTACAATATTTACTATCCGACCCTTTCCAGGGAAAGGTTGCTGACCTGTGGTCTAGAGTCTTCCCTGTAGGGAATGTCATTTATCTCTTTTATGATTTATATTATACTTTCCTAAGTGTATAAGCTTCTTCCATGTTGCTACATGATTTGTCTAACTCCCTGTGTTAGTGGAAGAGCTTGGTTTTATATACCTTCTCAAACAAGAACAACATATTAGATTTAATGAAAACAAATTAAGGGATGTTCATGTAGGAAGAAAAATGTGTATTTTTAAAAATGTACAGTTATTTTTCTCTTTCCTCTTTTCAGTAGGATTTATTGATTGTTTATTGATTATTTATTTTTTAAAAACCCCACCTCACCCAACACTGGATTATTTTAAATTATATGCCTGTAAATAGTGACTGTGTGGACCTCTAAAAGGTAACCACTTAAAAAAATAGTAATGTTATCACAACTAAAAAATATTTAGTTAGCATCCAAATAAAGGACATACATTTGAAATTAGTCACTATGTCTTTATTTTTATATTTTTTCGTTATTATTTTTTAATGTTTAATTTTGAGAGAGAGAGGGAGAAAGAGTGTGAGCAGGGGAGGGATAGTGAGAGGAGGAGACACAGAGTCTGAAACAGGCTCCAGGCTCTGATCTGTCAGCACAGAACCTGATGTGGGGCTCGAACTCTTAGGCTGTGAGATTATGACCTGAGCTGAAGTCAGACAGAAATGACTGAGCCACCCAGGTGCCACAGTCACTATGTCTTTAAATCTATAATTTCCCTGTCCTTGTTTCTCTGTGAAATATTTGTTGAAGATACCAGAGCATTTGCCCTGTAGACTTTCTGGCATTATTAATTTTGCTGATTGCACCACAGTGGTGTTATATAACATGTTCCTTTGTCTCCGGTATTTGCTATCAAAGGTATTTGGAAATAGAGGACTGATCAAATATATGCCCAATTTAAGACAAGAATACTTAAAAGAAGGATCCATCAGAAGGCAAATGAATATTTTGTGTCTTTTTTTTATGCTTTAGGGGCCGCAATGATCATTGCCCAGGTCCTTTATTTCATTAAGGTGAAATTGTAATTCCATCATTCCTTTTTAATTTATTAGTTGGAAAACTTCTATAAAGGGAAGCTTCTCATCTTCTCACACACACATACATATTATATTATATTTTCAATCAATTGCAGTTACTATTCTTATTGTTTCTCAAAACACTCCACTTTTAAAAACTACTTCATTTTTTAGATAGTGGGAGTTTAACTACAAAATTTCAAACATACATTTAAAAGATTCCCTTAATTTATGTCACAAGAGTTTGCGTCTGATTTTATTTAGAGTTTAATTCAAGGGGTGCCTGGATGGTTCCATCAGTTAGGCATCTGACTGAATTTCGACTTAGGTCATGATCTCAAGGCTCGTGATATTGAGCCTGGCATTGGGCTCTGCACTGACAGCATGAAGCCTGCTTGGGATTCTCTTTCCCTCTCTCTCAGCTTCTCCCCAACTTGTGTGCACATGTGTGGACTCTTTCTCTGAAAATAAATAAATAAACGTAAATTTTAAAAAAGTTAAAAAAGTTTAATTTAGTTTCATACTTTCTTTTTACATGCAACGGATTCTTCACACAAAGAAGTGGACTTTTCAATTTGGGTTTTGTGCTAGAGATGGCAGTCTCCACACCTCTTCTACGGGCAGCCCTTCGTGAGTCCTGTGCTCACATCACACGAGACGAGGCTCCTGCTTGTCTATGCCCCCTCATCATTTCTTTTCTTATTTGATGTAGGTTGGAGGAGTTGTCTGCAACCAGAAAAGGCTAAGATAAGCAGAAATGTTCATGTTAATAAAATGTTGGTTGAAAATAAAGAGATTTGGCTCTTGCTCTGACTCTAGCACTAAGTAAGATACAAGTTGGTCTAAATCAGCATTTCCCCCATTAATAGCCCTCAAAACCATAATTCTGTGGGATCCTTTGCATAAGAGTTTCTTGCTCATATAAACTTGGGACATAGTGCTTATAATTTTCCTGTCTTGGTATGTCACTAGGTCTGTTAGCATAAAAGGCTCTGAGAATTTTACAGGAAAGAAATCCATTGAACTTGGTGTTAAGTGTGTGGTTTCCTAAGTCTACCTGGCCAGAAAATCATTAACACTACTGTCTTGTGCCTTGGAGTTGCAAGGTGCACCATGTGGGAAATGTTAGAAAATAATGTCCAGGTCTCCCTTAATTCTTTGAGTTAGATTGCCCTGATAAAATGGGTCAGAAATCAAATTTTTTTCTTCCATATGCCCTCTTTCTTGTGTCTTTCTCAGTTCAATCATTGAAGCTGACTTTATCTCATCCCCAAAATTATCCAGGTAAAAACTATTCTTGGACATCAGACTTTAGATTAGATGTGAATTTTGGTTGCAATCATTAGCTAAAGAGCCCCAGACCAAAGTAGGGCTGGCTTTGCCAGAGTAGACAAAAGGAAACTCTTAGGAACACTAGTGGAGTACTGGAGTATTAGATACTTAACTTAGAAAAATGAGAATTTGAAGTCCTACGAAATACAGATTTAAACCTAAAACAGGGCAGTCACTGTGAAAATAGAAAATGGAAGAATGAAGTTACTCCTCATCAGCGGGGTGGATTTTCACTCCAGCCCACAGATTTAGCATCACCAGGGCCTTTGGTTTATGGACCTGCGAACTATCTAGCATTCGCTCTGCCACTAAATGGGTCACCCTCAGTAAATCATATGGGCCACAGCTTCTTTATGTGCAAAGTGAGAGTATTTCACTAGATGATCCCCAGGGCCCCCTTCTGTTCTAAATCAGTGATCCCAAGAAACATGTTTCAAAAGCATCTGTGTTTTATATACTATTGGTGTATAGAGAAATGAAGTAAAAAAGGCTTTCCTCCTTTTCAAGCACATTTATGTTGTCAAGCTTAAAATTAGGCTGGAATTTTCCTGAATACAGTGGTAATGTGCTTGGTGAAAACAGTGTGGTTTTGGGAAAGGAGTTCAGAATTAAAAGAAAAAATATGATAGAGCTCTATAAATCATTTTTTCTCTGAAATATGCAAATGAACAAATGATTTGAAGTGATTATTAGCATAGGGTAAGAAGGCAAATATTCTGAATATAAATAATTTTATTTGCAGAAGTTGTTAAAAACAGAAAAAATAAAAATAGGCAACAAACATGGGAAAGAACATGGACTCTGGGACAAGTAGAGCATTTGAGATAGTTTTCTACGATGTGAAAAAGACCTTATAGGCAGGCTGGGACATCATTTCAGATTTTTATTTTCAATTCCCAGCATGTTCTTTTGCTAACCTTTTTCTTTTTAATTGCATTCTCATTTTATCCAAGCCAACAGCCTCAGAAGTACTGTGCTTTTCGTTTCATGCAGTCAGTTTGCAAATAGAGCATGTCTGGGTTCTTCTGTGGCAAAGAGAATTAGGATAAAAAAAAGTTAGCTTTGATTCTGTAACAAAATGTCTGGAAACACAGAAAAATTTAGTCATGGTCACACACTAAGTGGCTTTATGAAGCTATCTGTTCATGACTGTGTCCAAAGTAAAGCTTTAAATCTCCTAAAAATATTTACTAGCTGAAAGCAATCAAAGGTAAATGACCTTAATGTATACTTCTAGTGAAGAACTAGATACTTTAGTGAACTTGAGGAAACAAAAGTAGACCAAGTATTCAGTGGCACTAAATAGAGCGACCAATTTTTTATTTCTCACCTCAGGCCTGCAAAGCTATTGCATAAAGCAGTCATGAGTAGTGTCCACTTTTAATATGGTATTTGCAATTCAAATGTTTTTCTTCCTCAGTTTTAATCTCCAATTACAAACACCCTATTCCCCTTTTGCTTGTCATATCCTTGGGGCTTTGTTCTGCCAAATTGTTGGCTCACTACTTTTCATGGTAATTTATAGAACCCAGTTCACTTTGTGTCACCACAGGTTATAAATGAAAATGGAAACAATTTGCTCTTAAAAAATCTTTCTGAAACAAAATGCAAATAACATACTGAAACAAACTAAAGGTATTTAAAAGAGCGGTGCAATGTAAATATAGGGTTTATATTACAACAAACTTCTGTTTTCTTAATAGTCTCTCTGTCAGAGGATAGTTTTCTTTCTGTATTGAAATTAAGATACTTTTTCTGAGGAACTTAACTATTTCTGTTTTCCCCAGTTTGTTAGGTTCAAAACTCTGGACTGTGGTGGAGTGAGGGATGGTCTTGGAGTTATTCCTGAGGGTTTGGGAATCTATCTGTATACCAAGCATTGTCTGTACACTGAATAACCTGTTTTTCACATTATTGGACCATTTATTGTCTTAATTTATTGTCTTATATATATATATATATATTTTTTTTTTTCAATTTTAAGTAGGCTCCACACCCAACATGGGACTTGAACACACAACCCCAGACCAAGAGTCATATGCTCTTCTAACTGAATAGGGGCCCCTATTTTTAAATATAGAAGTTGTGATTGCCTTTCTGGAAAACTAAAATCACATCAAGGAACATTTTTTCAATTATGCATTTTTTAAAACAGATACTCAAAGTATCACCTGTAACAAGTGAGTGTTTTTATGTAAATCTAAAAAGGAGTTTCTCAAGCTCCTCATTGTGAACCCATTTCTCTAACCAATATGTTGAATAATAGAATTAAATTAGTCATTGAAAAGAATCACTATGAATTTCAAATGTGATTCTTTCTGAGCAGGGTGTCCTAATCATAAGCTCATGGATCCCTGGGAATTACTTGTAAAATTGTAGGTGTACCAGTATATATATATATGTATACACCACTATATATATATGTATATATACATACATATATATATATACACACATATACACACACACACAAATAAAATAAATATAAGTTAATTATATATAATATATATTTTTGTTTTAATTAATTAATTAATCAAATTAATTAATTAATTAATTTTCCTGAAGTAAGAATACATGGGAGTATTCATCCAATTATCAAAAGTGTCTGTGACCATAACAAGATTGGGAACTACTGTAGGTAGATAAGAGATAAGTTGAAAAGAGTTCATTTTAAATTTCCTTGGAATAAACTATATTTTGAAAAGATGAAAAAAATTCTAACTCAGCAATTAAGAAAAGCTTTTGTAGGAAAGAGTGGTATATTCCAACAATAAATTGAACATACTTTTGTAATTATCTATAGTAAAGGAAAATTCAGGTATACTCTATTATTCATTCCGAGAACTATTGCCATCACTAATCTGTGTTTTTATAATTAACTTACTATTATTTTGCCCTCTGTGCTTGTAGAGAGCTATTCTTTACTGGAAGAAATATTTCAGACTAGAAATAGAGAGGTTGCTTTTAATGCTTTCTCTTCCATTGCTTGATCATTTATTGGGAGAGCAGATTGTGATGCTTATTTTAACAATGGTCTATTAAAAATAAATTTTATTAGTTGTCTGACTTTGAACAAACAAGACAATGAGGAAACTGACTGCTATAAATATTCTTCTTTAAACTAGTCACATTGGTAGCTAGTGATTATGAATTTAATTTCCCTTTGCTTCAATATTTCTACTCATGAAACAAATTTAAGCATCTATTGTCATTTGGTTAATGGAAATGCTAAAAACTTGGATACTATTTGTAGACATATAAAACTCAGAAAATTGAAATATGCTTTGTATTTCCTAGAAAATTCATACGTAGTCATCAGAAGATAAAAGCGTATGGGCCACTTGTTTAATTATTTCCACACTCTCTTCTTCATGGTTTATGTACCTGGGATTACAGACCTACACCTCTAATCTGGTAATGTAATTTGGGACATGGTGAATTATCTTTTCATAGTGTCCATATTAAAATATGTGCATACACATTTTATTTTCAAGCATTTCTTAAGAATTTGCTATGTCCAACAACTAAATAATATGTCCTTGGCTTTCACCTATCAGAGAATCCCTCAACAATAATTCTGACTTTAAGAAGATGTACATCCCTAACTGGGACCATATAATGACATTTCAGCAATGACTTTTGACTAATCAGCTAGATTGTTTTCTATTTTAAAATACTTTATTGTAATGAAATTTGCCTATAGTGAAATGTATATATTTTATATGTATAATTCAATGAGTTTTCACAAATATAAATACGAATATACATACATATAAACAACATCTCAATCCAAATATTGAACATTTTAGGGCACCTGGGTGGCTTAGTCAGTTGAGCATCTGACTCTTGATTTCTGATCAGGTTATGTATGATCCCAAAGTTGTGGAATTGAACCCCATGTCCAGCTTTGCACTGAGCATGAAACCAAGATTCTCTCTCTCCCTCTGTCCCTCTCCTCTGCTTGCACATGCTCTCTCTCTTCCTCTCTCTCTCTCCCTCTCTCTCTCTCTCTCTCCCATAGAACAAACAAAAACACAAATATAGAATATTTTAATCTCTGCAAGAAGTTTCCTGTACAAGTACCTCATAGGTGACTGCCATTCGGATTCCTATCACTATACATTAGTTTGAATTGTATGCAAATTTTATGTAGACAAAGTTATATGTGCTACTTTTATGTCTGGCTTTTTTCATATGCATATGATTTTGAAATTTGTCCTGCTACTTTTATCTGTAGTGTGTCCCTTATTTTTGTACCAAAATATTTATCTACTCTCCTATTGGTGGGTGTTTGGATTGTTTACAGTTTTTGGCTACTCTGAATAAAACTACTATAAACACTTTATACAAGTCTTTGTGTAAATATATATTTTCATTCTTCCTGATAAAATACTCAGGAGAAGATATGCTCAGTTGTAGAGTACATAAGGTTTAACTTTATAGAAACTGCCACGCACTCCTTCCATTGTAACATTTTATATTCCATTAGCAAAGGGAATTCCAGTGATTCAATATCCTCATGAACATTTGAAGTTGTTAGTCTTTTTAATTTTAACTCCTGTAGTGACTGTGAAGTAATATTATTACTAGGCTTTAATTTGTAATTTTTTGATAATTAAAGATACTGAATACTTTTGTAATATGCTTTTGATTTCTGTTTGGGAGTAGTCTTTTCTCCCTTTAAAAATTTGGGCTGCCCTTTATTATTAATTTGTGGCCATTTAAAACAAATATATTTTGGGTATTTTGTGGTGTGTGTGTGTGTGGCTTGACTTGTATTTTTTATAAAACATATTTTCAGAAATTGACCTTTTTGATTTTGATAGTCTATTATTTTGTTTCTTTTATGGCTAGTGCTTTTTGTATACTATGTAAGAGTTGTTGCCTCCCTCAAGACTGTGAACATATTCTCTCATACTTTTTTAGCTTTTATCTTTAGGTCTGTGATCTGCCTTAAATTAAGATTATTATGAGTTGAAATAGCTTGCATTTTGGTTAGTTTTTCCAGCACCATTTATTGAAAAGGTTCTCCTTTCTTTACTGACCATATATGTGTTGGTCTGTTTCTTGAATCTCTATTCTACTGATCTCTTCTAAACTTTGCCAATGCCACACTATCTTGAGTGTCATAACTTTGTAGTCAGTTTTGAAATCAGATTGTAGGTCTTCCAACTTTGCTTTTCTTAATTTTTTTCCCTCCGTCTCTCAAGTCCTTAGGGATTTCATATATACTTAAGACTCCTCTTTAAGTTTTTATAAGAAAAACTGCTGGGATTTTGTCAAAATTGTATTGAATCTAAATAATTTGGGGAGAAATGAAATTGTTTCAATGTTGTTTCTTTCAGTTTATGAACATGGCATATCTCTCCATATATTTAGGTCTTTATTAATATCTTTAAAATGTTTTATAATTCAGTGTGCATGTATTTTACAACTTTAGTTATTGCAAGTGAAACTTTTAAAATTTTGTTTTTGTTTGTGGCTAGTACAATTGTTTATTTTCTGTATTCTCTTATTCTGTAATTTGTTAAATTTCTTATTCTAGTATTTTTTTTTAATTCTTTTAATGTTTTTTATTTAGTTTTGAGAGACAGAGAGAGACAGTGCGGGCAGGGGAGGGTCAGAGAGAGAGAGTTAGACACAGAATCCGAAGCAGGCTCCAGGCTCTGAGTTAACTGTCAGCGCAGGGCCCGAAGTGGGTTTCAAATCCACCAACCATGAGATCATAACCTGAGCCGAAGCTGGATGCTTAACCGACTGAGCCACCCACGTGCCCCTCTAATATTTTTTTCTGTAGCTTACTTAGGATTTTGTATATAACATATACTAAATTTATATAATTTTAGTCCAGTGAATAAAAAGTTTAATACTTTCCTTTCCAATTTTTATAACTTTTATTTCTCTTTGTTCCTTGTCACACTGACTAGGTTTCCTGAAGTTGTGAGACAAAGGGTGTTATTCAATATTTATGAATAAATATAATGTTAGGTATGCGTTTTCACAAATGCCCCTTATTAGAATGAGGGGTTCTTCTTCCATTTTTTGTTTGTGAGCTTTTATCATGAATTGGCCCTGAATTTTGCCAGATGGCATTCATTCTTATGATTTCAATATGCTCAAATATATTTTTTTTAATTTTTGAAAACTTTTAAAGGTTTTTTAAAAAAATTTACTTAGAGAGAGAAAGAAAGAGAGAGAGAAAATGAGGGAGGGCAGATAGGAGAGAATCCCAAGCAGGCTCCACACTACCAGCATGGAGCCTTATGTGGGGCTCAAACTCAGGAACCGTGAGACCATGACCCAAGCGGAAATCCAGAGTCAGATGCTTAACTGACTGAGGCACCCAGGAGCCCCTTGATTTATTTTTTCTATTTTTATTTTTTAATGTCAACCCTACTTAGTTATGATATATTCTCTGTTTTATATATTTCTGAATTGATTTAGTTATATATTTACTTATATTTTGTTCATGAGTTTTATATGTATATTCATAGGGGTATTAATCTATTTCATATATATATTATATTTTGTATTATATATAATATATAAAATATACAAAATACGTTATACATAATGTATTATATATGTAATACATATTGTATAATATATTGTATATATATTATATATGTATTTTTTCCTTATGATGTTTTCTGACATTTGGTAGCAGGTTAGGCTGATCTCTAAATATATTTTTAAGTGTATTTTCCCCTTCTATTTTCTGAAATATGTTTAATGAGATTCTTCTTTCTCTTCCTTAAATGTTTAATTTTATCAGTGAGTGAAACAATCTTTAGTTTTCTTTGTGGGAAGATTTTTAATTATGAATTCAATTTCATGAACATATATGGGGCCATTCAAATTTTCTTTTTATTGTTTATCAGGTTTTTAAGTTGAATCTTTAAAGCAACTTTTCCCCCCATTTATTTTGTCAAATCTATTGGCATAAAGCTATTCCATAATATGTTCTTATTTCATTTTAATGTCTGTAAGATCATTGTGTTGTTTTTATTCCTAATTGATAATTAATTTCTTTTTCTCATTTATTTGTTCCAAGGATTTATCAATTTTATTAGTCTGCTCAGAAAATCAACTTTTGACTGTTAATATTCTTAATTTCTGTTTTTTTATTTCTTTAATTTCTGCTCATGTCTTAATATTTCTTTTCTTTTCCACTTAGTTAGGGCTTAATCTGCTTGTCTTTTTATTGTTTCTTAAAGTGGAAACAGATCATTGGTTTTAAGCATTCCTTTTAAATATAGGAATTTAAGGGACGCCTGGGTGGCTCCATCAGTTAGACTTCTGACTTTTGATTTTGGTTCAGGTCATGATCTCATGGTTTGTGAGATTGAGTCCCACATCAGACTCTTTTCTGACAGTGTGAGATTCTCTCTCTCTCTTTCTATTCCTTCCCTGTTTGAGCATTCTCTCTCAAAACAAATAAACATTTTAAATATGTAAGAATTTAAATCTATTAATTTATTAAAACATTACTTCAGCTGCATGCTTTCATTTTTATATATTATGCTTTGAGGGAAGCACAATATATAAAACTGAGTGGTTAAAAATATCTTCTCATTCTCCTAGTCATTTCCTCCTTGGCTTGCTAATTATAAGATATTGTTTAATTTACAAATATTCAGAAACGTTATAGGTAGTTCTATGGACTTAAATTTAATTCTTCATGGTCAGAAAACATATTCTGTTTGATTTCAGTATCTTAAAACTCATTATGAATTTATGGTACACTGTATGGTCTGTCAAGGTGACCATTATATGTATGCTAGAAAAGAATTCATTCTAGTGGCATTGGATATAATATTCTATATATATCAGTTAGACCAAATTGGTTGAGAGTGTTGTTCAAAGTCTTCTATATCCTTACTAGCCCCTTCCTTTTCTATTTAGGAGAACTAGCCTTTTTAGTTATAAAATAAAAAATGATTATAATTTATTTTTCTATTTAATTTAATTTAATTTAAATATTGATAAAACTTTATGCAATCTATTTATAAGGCAGCCCCTCTGCTGTCATGGAGGGAGGCAGATAGCACATGAGAGCAGCATTTTGTAAATCAAGGGACATTGGCTTGAAAATAAGACGTTCTAGGTTATTGTCCCAGCTATGTTACAAAATCCTCCCTACTGCTATCTTTTACTTGAATTGATGGCTTTTCATTTTCAGTGAAGTTTTTTCTTAGGAGAAATATGGGTCAGAAAATCTTACCAATACATTTAATTTTTCCTATGTTTTCCTTTTGCCTTCATTTTTAAAGCAATATTCATTAGTTCCAAAAATATTCATTGATCTTCAACTATTTCCACATACTCTTATGGATGCTCAGATAGATATATCCATGAAACAGATAAAATTTTTGCATTTTTGTAGTTTTCATTTTCATGGAAGGAAACAGTCCACATAATGATATATAAGTAGATTGTATAGTATGTTAGAAAGTGATACATGCTGTGGAAGACCTAGAGGAAGGAAGCAGAGATTGGAGGGCTGGATTTCAGAGTACTGCTGACAAATTGGCATTTGGGCACAGAGCTGAGCGAGATAAGGTAGTTAGATATTGGATATCAGGGGAAAGAGACTTCCAGAAAGAGAGGGCAGTCATTGCAAAGGTCTTAAGAGTGTGCCGGATGTATATGGAGAGCAGTAAGGAGGAATGTTGCTGGATCAGGGTGATTAAGGAAGAGGGTAGTAAGGGAGAAGATCTGGGTGTGGGGGCAGGTCACAGAGGCCTGTTTGAGCCATTTTAGGGACTTATTTTTTTTCCAAGTAAAATGGCTCTTCTGTAGAGAAGTATCATAATCTGACTTTCATTTAAAAAGTATCATTGCAGATATGTTGATAGTAAACGGTTGGAGGGTATGGGACAAACAGAAAGATATGTTGGAGCTTTGCAGCAATGCATCCAAGAACTTAATTTGATTCAGATGGGGATGGTTGAATAGAGGTTATGGGAAATGGTCAGATTCTGAATATATTTTGAATACACCACTAACAGAATTTGCTTATTGATTATATATGGGTTATGATCAAAGGTGATTCAAGGATTATGTCAAGTCTGTTAGCCTTAGCAACCAGAAGGAAAAAATTAGTATCTAGTGTAATGGGGAAGACTCTATTTCCTTTGGAAGGAGGTGAAGATCAGATACCATATTTGGAAACTGGTAAGTTTGAAATGATGCCTTGATGTCATGTAGGCATTTGAATATGTGAATCTAGAGTTTGGCATAAAGGTCTGAAATGGAGATATAAATTTAGAAGTTTTAAGCGTATATACCGTATTCAGATAAAGAAAGGTAGGGGAATGAGGATGAATTCTTAGGGCATTTCAAAGTTAAGAATCTGGGAGAAGAGGTGAAACTAGCAGAGAGTACTGAAAAGGAGTGAGGAAAGGTAGGAAGAAAAATGAAAGGGTGGGATTTCCTTCAAGCCAGGTAAAGACAGCCTATCAAGAAAGAGGGAAGAGGCAGTTCTGTCAGTCTCTGCTGGTATGTTGAGTTAAAGAAAGGCTGACCAGAGGGGTTAGCAATACGGAGGCCATGTGGCTTTGGGGCAAGAGAAGGTTTTGATACACTGTGTGGCAGGAGTCTGGGTGGTGGGGTGGAAAATCTGATGAGGGAGAATTCTGCTGGAAAGGGAAATTAAGAAATGGAACAGTGCCTGGTAGAAAAGAATAGTCAGTAAGATTTTTTTTTTCTCTTAAGGTGGAAGAAAGCAGAAAAAATCTCAATAATCTCTGTCATTCATATTAACTTATTATTTGATCATGCATACTTCATTCCCAGAAATCTTTGAAGATGATTTCAAAAAACAAAGCAAAACAAAACAAAAACAGTAGAATAAAATAAAAAGGAAGGCATTCAGTAATTTTATGTCTTTATAAAGCCTTGAAATTTATGCCTTCTAGGTAATAGAGTAGGCATTTTAGGAGAGAAACAAGCAGAGTTATTATTTGTTTTTTTGTTTTTGTTTTTGTTTTTTTTTTGCTGTGAGACATAAGCACCAGGGAGCCCTATGCCCAATTTGTGAATCGTGTTTTTGTTGCTGACATTAATAGTACATAACTTTGCTATCTATTTTGCCTGGCTGCTCCCCAAATTTATGATTTAAAGTTATGGTTTTTGTTGCAGTTAAGACAGCATAATAATATGTTGGTTAAATTGCTTTTTCATTTATAAAAATAGTTCTGAAATGTTACCTGTCCTTATAGGCAGATGTACACTAGCAGTTTCCTGTTATCTTTATAATTTATTCTCAAGATGATGCTTTATCAAAAATGAAACTTACTTTTAAAATCTTATAATCTTTTCTCACCAGTTTTATTGAGATATAACTGACACACACCACTGTATATGTTTAAGGTGTAAAGAATAATGACTTGACTTACATATATATCGGTATGATTGCCACAATATATTTAGTTAATATCCGTCATCTTGTATAAACACACACAAAAAAAGAAAGAAAATGCATTTTTTACCTTGTAATGAGAAGCATTCACTCTCTTAACCTTCAAATATACCATATAGAAGTGTTGATTAGTCATTATGTTTTACATTACGTTCCCAGTACTTCGTTATCTTACAATTAGAAATTTGTTCCTTTTGACCACCTTCATCCAATTGCTTCATCTCTCACCCCCTGCCTCTGGTCACCACAAATCTGATCTCTTTTCTGTGTTTCTTTCTTAATTTCTTTCTTTCTTTTTTAAAACTTTCACATCTTAATGAGATAGGCCAGTATTTGTCTTTTTCTGTCTGACTTTTTCACTTAGCATAACGTCCTCAAGTTCTCCATCCTTATTGTCACAATGGCAAGATTTCCTTTTTTTTTTTTTAATGGCCAAATAATATTCTGGTGTGTGTGTGTGTGTGTGTGTGTGTGTGTGTGTGTGTGTACACATCTATACACACACATATCACAACTTCTTTATCCACTCATCTATCAGTGGATACTTATGTTGTTTCCATGTCTTGGTTATATACATAATGCTGTTATAAACATGAGGTTGCTATGAATATCTCTTCAACAGAGTGTGTTGGAGAAGAAGAAGCCAGAGGCACCATAAGAATGTTCTGAAGGAAAGGGACAGAGCAGCAAGGAACTGAAAGCAGTTCCGTTCCCAGGAGGAAAGCCGCTGGGACTGCTCATTGTTTCCAGAAGAACATCATATGGATGCCAGGCCGGGGATAAAAATGTTTGGTGTAGTACCAGATGTACTCATGACCCAGTATGGAATACACCGCAGGTGCATGACCTGTCAAGATGGCAAATACTATGTTATGCGCTTGCTGTTATCAGACAAATTGCAAAAATAAAAGAGGCTCGAGCCAGGAGACCAGTGCTTCGACTCCTGGAGAGTCTTAGCACCCTTCTACTTTGTGATTCTCTTGTCACCACACCTTTAGGACCTGTCTCTCTTTCAAGAGTGTTTTTTCTTTTCCTTGGGTATATTCCCAGTAGTGGAAATACTGTATGGTAGTTCATTTTATAATTTTTTGAGACAACTCCATACTGACTTCCATAGTGGCTGCATCAATTTGGAATCCCACCAAGAGTGCACAAAGGTTCTCTTTTGTCTACATCCTCTCGGCATTTGTATCTCTTTTTGATGACAGTCATTCTAAGAGGCATGAGGTATCTCATTGTGGTTCTGATTTTCATTTACTTTTTGATTAGGGATGTTGAACACCCTTTCATGTACCTGTTGGCCCTCATAAATCTTTTTTGGAAAAATTTCTATTAGTTTATTTTGCTAATTTTTAATTTGATTTTTTCTTTTGCTCTTGAGTTATATGAATTCTTTATATATTTTAGATATTAATCTTTTTTGAGAAATTATTTGTAAGTATTTTTTTTCTTATCCTGTTGGCTGGTTTATCATTTGTTGATCATCTCTTTTGCTGTGCAGAAGACTTTTAGTTTGATGTAGTCCCCCTTGTTTATTTCTAATTTTATTGCTTATGTTTTAGGTGTCATATTCCCCCCTCCCCCAAAATCATTGCAAAGACTCTATCAAGGAGATATTTTCTGTTTTCTTCTAGGAGTTTTATGGTTTCTTCTCTTAGATTCGAATGTTAATCCACTTTGAATTAATTTTTACTTTTGGCATAAGACAGGAGTCTAATATCATTCTTTTACATGTGAATATCTAATATCCCCAGCACCATTTATTAAGAGAGTGTCTTTTCTTCATTGAATGTTCTTGGCTCTCTTGCAAATATTAGTTGACCTTATATGACATGGGTTTATATCTGGGTTCTTAATTCTGTTCCATTGGTCTTTGGGTCTGTTTTTTATGCCAGTATTATACTGTTTTGATTACTATGCTTTATAATATAGCTTGAAATCAGGAAGTGTGATGCTTTCCACTTTGTTCATTCTCAGGATTGCTTTGGCTATTTGGAGTATTTTGTGGTTCCATTTAATTTTCAGGTTTTTTTCTACTACTATAAATAATGTCATTGGAAACTGGGTGGGGATTACATTCAACATAGATGGCTTTGGGTAGGTAATATGGACATTCTAACAATATAAATTTTCTTTGTAAAAATTAATATTTATTCATTTTCAAGAGAGAGAAAGAGACAGAGCATGAGCAGAAGAGGGGCAGAGAGAGAGGGAGACACAGAATCCAAGCTGACAGCACAGAGCCCAATGCAGGGCTCAAACTTCTGAACTGTGAGATCATGACCTGAGCTGCAGCTGGCCACTTAACTGACTGAGTCACCAAGACACCCCTAAATTTTCTAGTCCATAACATGGGATAATTTTCTAATTTATTTGTGTCTTCTATTTCTTTCATCAATATTTGTAGTTTTCAGTGTAGAGATCTCTCACCTCCTAGATTAAATGTATTCCTACATATTTTATTGCTTTTGTTGCTATTGCAAATGGAACTATTTTATTTCTTTTTCAGATAATTTGCTGTTATTGTATAGAAACACTACTTATTTTTTCTTTTTTAAAATTTAAATTTTAGTTAACATACAGTGCAATATTGGTTTCAGGAGTAGAATTCAGTGATTCATCACTTATATACAGTACCCAGTGCTCAGGACAAGTGCCCTCCTTAGTACCCATCACCCATCTAGCCCATCCCCCACCCCTTCCATCAAGCCATGATTTGTTCTCTGTATTTAAGAGTCTCTTGTACTTTTTTCTCTCTCTTCTCTTACTCATCGTTCCCATATGTTCATCTGTTTTGTTTCTTAAATTTCACATATGGGTGAAATCATATGGTATTTGTCTTTCTCTGATTGACTTATTTCACTTAGCCTAATACATTCTATCTCCATCCACATCATTGCAAATGGCAAGATTTCAGTCTTTTTGATGGCTGAGTAATATTCCATTATACATATATGTTATATTTATATATTATTATACACACACACACACACACACACCACATCTTCTTTATCTGTTTATCAGCCAATGGACATTTGGGCTCTCTCCATAGTTTGGTTATTCTTGAAAATGCTTCTGTAAACATTTGGAGTACATGTACCCCTTCAAATAAAAACACTATTGATTTTTGTATGTTAATTTTATATCCAGCAACTTTACTAAATTTGTTGATTAGATGACAGTTTTTTGGTGTAGTCTGCAGGATTTTCTGCATATAAAACCATATCATCTGCAAACAGAAACAAGTTTACTTTTTATTTTCCAGTTTTGAGGCTTTTTATTTCTTGTTTTATGACAAGGTATGAGGTTATATAGCATTGGTGGGAATGGGCATCCTTGACTTGTTTTTCCTCTTAGAGGAAAATCTTAGAATAAAGGCTAGATTTGTTTCTGGTCTTTCACAACTGAGTATGTTAGCTCTGAACTGGTCATATATGGCCTTTATTATGTTGAGGTACTCTCCTTCTATATCTACTTTGTTAAAAATTTTTATCATGAATGTATGTGAATTTTGTTAGATGCTTTACTGCATCTATTGAGATGATCATATGATTTTTTCTTTTATTATATTATGTTGGAAGCCATTTTTCTGAACTCATTAAGTTGAGAAAAACTCTTTGTGAGGTAAGGCGGGTTTGCAAGACCTCCCGCCATCAGATGGCGACTGATGTCTACCCCCCACCTAATTGTTTTTGCTTGAGCACCAACCCCCAAGGCGCCTTATTAACTGGTATCAGGAGTGACTCACCCCCTTACCCTAAAATATGCTAATTGTACCTTGTGAAGGAACTTATTATAGGAATTTTCTTTTGTGTTTATGGGACCAAATATTCTATTTCCTGAGAAACCTGTTTTTCTTCCTCTCAAGAAAACTGGCTATTGACCCCTGCTCAGAGAGAAATAACTTTTGCCTTTACTATGCTAAAAACATTGCCTTGTATTTGAATGCTAATGATACCTTCCTTCCCCATATGATAAGCATCTAAGATACCTACATCAGTCATTATTGATAAAGATTATGCATGAGTCTCCTACTAATCTATGTTCTGGGAAATTTTTACAAACCAAAGAATTTGTCATAAGAAATCATTGTCTAAGGCAATCGCCACTTCTGTTTTGTACCCCATACATTTTTACCATAAAGCTGACTCTCTGGTCAGTGCAGAGATGCCTGCCTGGTGATCAGAAAGAAATTCGAGGCTTTTTCACTCTGTCTTGCCAACATTGTCCATCCTTCAGGGAGCCCGGGACCTGCTGGAGCTGGACTCTGGCAATATTAATGTAATGTATCACATTTATTGATTTATGTAAGTTGAATTCTTTTTATATTCCAAAGATAAATCCCACTTGGTCATGGTGAATTATCCTTTTAATGTGCTCTAATTAAACTTGCTAGTATTTTATTGTGGACTTTGCCTTTATATTCATCAGCATTATTGGCTAGTAGTTTTATTTTCTTGTGTTGATATCAGAGAGTAATTCTGGCCTTATAAAATGAGTTTGAAAGTCTCCCTTCTCCTTGATTTTTTTAAAAAGAGCTTGAGAAGGATTAGAGTTAATTCTTTAAATATTTGATAAATTCACCAGTGAAGTCATCTTGTCCTAGAGTTTTCCTTATTGGAAGATTTTTTTAAAAAACTGATTCAGTCTCCTTATTAGTAATTGGTCATTTCAGATTTTCTATTTCTTCTTTATTCTGTCTTAGTAAATTCTATGTTTCTAAGAATATTTCCATTTCATCTAGGTTGTCCAGTTTATTGGCTTATAGTTGTTCATAGTAGCTTCTTATGATTCTTTAGATTTCTACGGTATCAATTTAATTCTTTTTCATTTAAAATTTTGATCTGGGTCCTTTTTTCTGTTTTCCTTCATTAGTGTAGCTAGAGGTTTCTCAGTTTTGTTTATCTTTTCCAAGAACCAAGTCTAAGTTTTGTTATCTGTATCATTTTCCTGTTCTCTACCTCATTTATTTCTCCTCTAATTTTTAGTATTTCCTTCCTTTTTCTAACTTTAGTCTTAGTTTGTCTTTTCTTTTTCTAGCTCCTTGAAGCATAGGGTTAAATTGCTTATTTGAGATTGTTGTTTTTTTAATGTATTTATTGTCTTGTACTTCTCTCTTAGAACTGGTTTTGCTGCATTTCTTAAGTTTTGGTATGCTGTATTTCTGTTTTCATATGTCTCTTTAATTTCTTTTTTGATCCATTGATTTTTCAGGAGAGTGTTGTTTACTTTCTGTTGGTTTTCCAGTTTTCTGTCTGTTATTGGCTTTTCTACTCTCATACCATTGTGGTCAGAGAAGATACTTGGTATGACTTCAATTTTGAATTTGCCAAGACTTGTTTTGTGGCTAACATAAGGTCTATCATAGAAAACATTCCATGTACACATAAGCAGAATGTGTATTCTGCTGTTGGATGGAATATTCTGTGTATGTCTGGGGTATAGTTGGTCTGTAGTGTTGTTCATATCTAATATTTCCATATTGATTATCTGTCTGAATAATCTATCCATTGTTGAAAGTGGGATATTCAAGTCCCTAACTATTATTGTATTGCTGTTATTTTTCCTTTTGGCTCTGTTAGTTTTTGCTTTATATATTTAGGTGCTCTGATGTTAGGTTAATTTACAATGATATTTTTCCATCACTTCACTCTCAGTTTAAGTGTGTCTTTAAGGCTAAATTGAGTCTTATGTAGGTAGTTTATTATATTGCTGGGTTTTGTTTTCTGAAATTCATTCAGCCATTCTGTTTTTTTATTGAAAAAGTTAATCCATTTTTATTTAAAATAATTATTGATATGTTAGGATTTACACTGCCATTTTGATGTTTTCTGGTGTTTTATAGATCCACTGTTCCTTGCTTATTATCTTGCTGTCTTTTGTGTGTGTGTTTTGATGTCTTTGGGTATCAGTATGCTTTGACTTCTTTATGATGCTTCTTTGTTCAATTACTTCAGGTTTTTCCTTGTGATTACCATGAGCTTTACATAAAATATCTTAAAATTATAAAATCCTCTTTTAAACTGATAACAATTTAACTTCAATGGCATTTCTAAAATTTACACATATATTTCTCTCACCTCTCACATTTTAAGTTATTGATGTTACATTTACATATTTTATTTTGTGTATCCAGATTATTGTAGTTATGATTGTTTTTACTCATTTTTTAAACTTTTAAACTAGAGTTGAAAGTGAATTACATACCACCATTACCATATTACAGAATCTAATTTTGACTGTATTTACCATTACCAATGAATTTTATATTATCTTCTTATGTTTTTATGATGTTAATTAGCATCCTTTTACTTCCTCTCAAAGAACTCTCTAGCTCTTCCTATTCTTTAAAGTTTTTATCTAAATTCCAGTTAGTTAACATACAATATAATATTAGTTTCAGGTGTAGAATTTAGTGATTTATCACTTACATAAAACACCCAGGGCTCATCACTACTAGTACCCTCTTAACCCATCCCCTGCCTGTCACAAAAACAGACACATAGATCAATGGAAAACCTAAAGTGCTTCTTTTAGGGCAGGTCTGGTGGTAATGAAATGCCTTAGCTTTTGTTTGTTGGAAAAGTTTTTATGTCTCCATTTTATTTTTTGACTTCTGACAATTTAATTATAACGTGTCTTGGTGTAGCCCTATTTGGGTTCAATCCATTTGGGGTACTTTGGGCCTCATGGATTTGGATGTCCATTTATCTTCCCAGGTCTGGGAAGTTTTTAAGCCTGTTTTCTTTAAATATAATTCCCGTCACTGTTTCTTTCTCTTTTCCTACTGGAATTCCCATAATGTGAATATCATTTCTGTGATTGTGTCTTGTAAGTTCTGGAGGTTTTCTTCACTGTTTGTAATTCTTTTTTCTTTTTGTTCCTCTGGATAATTTCAACAGAGGTCACTGATTTTGTCATCTGCTGGGAGAGTCTGCTTTTGAAGCTCTTTCTTGAATTCTTCGGTTTAGACATGGTATTTTTCTGCTCTAAGATTTTTTAAATGGTTTATATATCTTTGTTGAACTTTTTATTTCATTCATGCATTGTTTTCCTAGTTTTGCTTAGTTGCTTGTGTGTTCTTAGAATTCACTAGACTTTTTTTTCTTTTATGTTTCATTTAGCTTTTTTTATTGTAATTTATAAGCCATGAAAAAGTATTCATTAGACTGAATACACTAGAGAACATTTCCAATCATAAAGTAACTATAGGGAATATAGTCTCTAGGAAACTCTGTGCTTTTCTGTTTTAACAAGTGTTGAGATAATGGGTTCTAGAAACAAGTTCAGATTCTACCAGTTACTAGCTACATAGCTTTATAGCCTTGATCAGCCTTTAGTTTTCTCAATATGTAAAAGGGATATGATAACAATATTTTTCTTCCTATCTTACTGATATGTTAAGGGAATCAAGTAAGATATTTCTATGAAAGTGTTTGATAAACTCTGGTGTTCCATAATTATTAGCTCTTGCTATAGAATGTTTTATCCTCTTTTTCAGCTGCATAATTTTTATCCCACTGATGTAACAACATCAACATATTCTTATTTTAATTCAAGTATAGTTTTTATTTTAGTTAATTTTTAATTAAAGTTTTTATTTTAATTCCAGTATAGTTAACATACAGTGTTACATTAGTTTCAGTTATACAATATAGTGATTCAACAATTGTATACATTACTCATTGTTCATCATGATAAGTGTACTTTAATCTCCATCACCTGTTTCATCTATCTTCCCACCAACCTCTCCTCTGGTAACCATCAGTTTGTTTTCTATAGTTAAGAGTCTGTTTCTTGTTTTTTTTCTCTATTTATTTTCTCAGAAACATTAAAATATCATCACAAGAATTCTTCATAGAGATTTTTTCCCATAATATTTTATTGTCAAATTGTTTTCCATACAACACCCAGTGCTCTTCCCCTCAAGTGCCCTCCACCATCACCACCACCTCTCTTCCCCCTCCCCCTCCCCCCCAACCCTCAGTTCATTCTCAGCATTCAATAGTCTCTC
>NC_043708.1:50809407-50839630 GCF_006229205.1 Suricata suricatta | reverse complement strand
TTTGATTTGTGTTTCCCTGATGATGAGTGATGTTGAGCATCGTTTTATGTGTCTGTAGGCCATTTGGATGTCCTCTTTGGAGAAGTGTCTGTTCATATCTTCTGCCCATTTCTTCACTGGATTATTTGTTTTGTGATTGTGAAGTTTGGTGAGTTGCTTGTACATTTTAGATACTAGCCCTTTATCTGATATGTCATTTGCAACTATCTTTTCCCATTCTGTCGGTTGCCTATTAGTTTTCTTGATTGTTTCCTTTGCCTTGCAGAAGCTTTTTATCTTGATGAAGTCCCAAGGGTTTAAATGCACTGAGGAGATGGAATTGTCATGAACAGGAATTCTGCTACCTATAAATTGTCAACTCTTCTATGAAGCCACTTATTTATATGTCAGAAACATAAGCACATCCAACAGAGCAGAGAATACTTTCTGTTAGGCTTGGAATACATTGGTATATTAATTCATGGGAGGCCTATGAAACAAAAGTGCAGGGTTGAAATACAAAGACACATTCAGTGTCTAGTGGGGAAAAAATGAATCATCTCGACCATGATTTACCCATCTTCATTTTCTAAGTTCAACCCTTAAGACGTGTAGTGTGGTGAAGAGAAGGAATGAATAAATTAACTTTCATTTTCTAGCAGGAGGAGATGGGAGATGCTCAGGAGTCAATCAATCATGTTGCCACTTGCTGCACTGACAGCATTCATCTGCGTGAACAAACTTCTGTGTGGGCAATGCCAGTGAAATTTATTTCTCAGAGTGAGTTTGCTGCTTACATTCAAGGCATCTCTCATTTTTCTAGCAATCAGGATAAATTGTGTCTTAGTAATAATATTGTAGCAAGCTATTCTTTACTCGAGGAGTCAGTAATGACTGTGTCTTACATTTGCATTAATTCTGACAAGATTTACTGGTGCTTGCTGATCTGTAAATTTCAAAATGGCAAACAGCAGCAAAGGTCAACGCAGCAATAATATTAATAGCTTTAGAGAAAGGTTGAGAGACTCAGAGATTCCAGATGATAGCCTGGGTGAAAAGGAAATTCAGTGAATGTTTCTGTCATCTATTACTTCACTCCTTATTTTATGGGGTAATTATAGTACCCTAGTAAAGGAAGCATGAGGTCACAAAGAGCAACAATATGGAATGTTGTTTAATCATATGTAACATTTTCTCCAGAATCCTTATCTTTTAAAAACACTTGGAATATCTGGTGAGATTTGTAGTATCATAGTTTATCGGTAGAGGACATAGAATATTTAGAAGGTTAAGGACAACTCAGTATAACAAACATTCTTCTTTGTAATATATTTCTCACTCTATGGAAACTCATGAAAAGTAGGAAAGTATGTTTAAATAAAGGAGATACCTTGATTCTTTAGGCTTATAATGGGAGAAATGTGTTCCCCTTCATACTGGTTTTATGTCTTCCATGAAATCTTTCCTAATAACTCTGGAACGAGTTAACAATTCCTTCTTCCATATCATTTCTTACCCAGATGCCACAGAAGCTTCTTTCTGTTGATGCCCTTTTTAAATTGTCTTGCGATTGATTTGTTTACTTATCATTGTCCCTTTCTAGACTCTATGGTCTACAGGATAGGAATTGTGTACTTTTCACCTGACAGAGTACCCGGCTTATAATATGTGCTCTATAAATATTGTAGTAAAAGTGAGAATTCCTGAGTGCATTTTGGCCACTGTGCACTTTGTGGTCAGACACCTCTTTTTACCATAGATGGCAAGAGGAATCAGATGATTTTAAGGTATGGAGTAAGAGGTTCCTGTTGAACAACTGAAATATGTAGGACACCCAGATAGGAATCATCACAAAGCACTTAACCAAAGTAGTCATTGTGGTTTGACTAATCTGGATATTCATCTTGAATAAAAACTGGATGAATTCTTTTAGTATTTTGAAGACCACAGAAGAATGAATGTAGAGTGACTGAACCCATTGCTTGGGAAAATAACTAAATGTAATTAGCTTTATAGTTAAAATTAAGTGGTATTATATCCAGCAAACTATAAATGATATTGAGAGCTCTGGTGTAAAGCTTGCTGACTTTTCTCACTGAAGATGGAGAAAATGCTAAAGCAGAAGAGAATAGTTTGTTCTTCTTGTCCATGGACTCTTTTTGTATTTTGTCATTTCAGATCTTCTAGGCTTTGTGGTGATCTGATTCAACATTTGCTTTCATTAGAACCTTTATTATTCTTTTGAGAAATATCTCAGTCTTTACTCATTAAAGTCTTTACTGATCAGATTATAAAGGAGTTTTGTCCCATTAATTAATTGCTACAAGTACTCTTAGAAAATCTTTCTGTTTCTGATCTTGCACTCCATCTTTCTCTGCATGCTCTGAATTTTCAGGGTGAGTCCTCAATTATTCCTGTTATGGCAGTTGGAGAGGTTGTATTCTGTCCTTTTGATGAGGAGAGTTATTTCTTGAATGGGGTCTGAGCCAAAGCAGAGCTTGCATTGGGCCAGAGGGCTGTTCTGTGACACAGTCCAATATCCTTTCTGGCTAAAATGGTTCATGGTTTTCCTTTTAAATCATTTCACATCTGATAAGATATGAGCCTTGGAGACATAATACCGAGGACAAAAGTAGCCAAACATGTTTATTTAGACACTTGTAGCAACTTATATGCCTGAGATCATAAAGAATAGGAGAAATATAATGCATGGCCACTGTAGGGAAGACTTCTCTTCCCCTCAGGTCCACTGTGGTAGAGTAAATTATCATGCTTAATTCTTTACCATTCCCTGTATCCATGCCCTTTGCTACATAAATGGGAGTTTCTCTACTACTGGTCAAATGTACTTCCCCATCCCTAATTTGGAACTTAATCTTGTGCTTTTCTTTGGGCTATGGGATGTCAGCAGATATGAAACAAGCCAAGACTTAAAATGTACTTGTATGGTTGGGCTTCCCTTCTTGTGTCTTTGCCACTGTCATGTAAAGAAATTCCCTGAGATAGCTGCTGTTTAAGCATGTGTATTGTCATAAATATACTTAATGCAAACTTGAGCTCAACTACAGAGATTCCCAGTGGAAGCTGCAGGTTGAAGCAGAGTCATCAGGCCAGGTCAGCTAACCTCCCAACCAACATGTGACTAGCACTCATGTGAGTGAGAATAAATGGTAGTTGTTTTAAGGTAATGGTTCTAAACCAGGTGTGATTTTTGCCTTCTAGGGACACTTGGCTTGTCTAGTAACATTTTTGGTTGTCACAACTCAGGGAATGATATTGGAATCAAGCCACAGATGCTGATAAACATCATACAATGCATGGCATAGCCCCCTTCTACAAAAAATTTTCTGGCCCCAAAGTGTTAATAGTCCTGTTATAAAGATATCCT
The DNA here is from genome assembly GCF_006229205.1 of Suricata suricatta. Classification (NCBI taxonomy): domain Eukaryota; kingdom Metazoa; phylum Chordata; class Mammalia; order Carnivora; family Herpestidae; genus Suricata; species Suricata suricatta. The sequence goes on along the minus strand of NC_043708.1, from coordinate 50,836,263 downwards.
ATTTTAAAATAACAGTCAATTGATGTCCCTACCATCTACCCTCTTCTACTAGATGCTTCCTGGCCCTCATGAAAGAAGAATCTAATTTGGTCAGAGCCCAGAATCACCATTGGACCAAGATTTACTAGTGAGCAGAATTTTATGCTCTGTTCTATGTTCTGTCCTATGTTTTCTGGCACAACAGTAAACAGACTTACTCAAGACCATGTCTTTAAACAGACTTAGTCAAGACCTATGTCTTTGTGGATAAATCCAACTATCCTTTTCTCATTTTTTCCTTTTCTTCCTCTTCCATCTTTTTAGATGCTCCTGAACTTGCTTCCAGGCCGCGTGATATAGGTTAAGTTCAATTAAGTATGAGGACTTTCTGCTACTTGTTCAGCTATAAATATAATGGTACTTTAATTTTCATCCTGCTGTTTTCCTTAGTGCATAGGGCTCCCCCAGGAACCCTACAGGGCAGAAGTCTTTTGACATGACAGGATGCAGGCAGTTCTTAGTCCCGGGTGGTAATACCATCAAGTAGCACTGAAGCCTTTCCCTGGAATCCTCACAGCTGTTAAATTGTCTGGTAAAAATGTTAAATTCTATAAAAGTTGAAAAAAGGAGGTGTGAAAAATCCCTGGGAAAGACTTCATGGAGAAAACAGGAATTATTCAACGACTATTTGTTGAACCAATTTCAGATAGGTACATTTGTCTGTTAAGCATTCAACACCCTTCAAAATGTAGCTTCACCTTTTTTTCTACCCTAGTCTTTGTACTCACACAGTAACCAAACTAGATGACTCATTGCTCTTCAAATAATCCTGTGGGTTTGCACTTCTGTAGTGTTGCATGTGATCTTCTTTCTGGGTCTAACCTATTCCCATGTGTTTACACAACCCTTTATACTTTAAAGTTTATAACCAGTGTCTAATGCCATCTTTTGGGTGTTTTCTGTGTTTTTTTTCTTCTTTTGTACTTTTTAGAATTGTGTTCTTATATTTTTTAATGTTTCAGTATTACTGACAGCTATTAATCTTTGGGATTCAGAAATAAGAAATTGAAATTACCAGGAATTCTTGGAGATTCCTAAAGTCCTAAGTTATTTTTAAAATATTTCATACTTTTTATATTATTAAGGATTTCTAAAAAGGTTGTACAGTAAATAGGAAATATTAATTTAGGCATACTTACAAGCCTATAAATGAATAGCCCATAGTAAATGTACAAATGCTGTAAAACACCAGCCAACATTTTTGGGTAGTGTGCAAATAGTGTAGAATTTGGATGTCTTAGCAATATTTATAGTATTACAGAAAATCACCTGTCAAAATTGCCAATTTAAGGACTTACTTCTTTTTGTTACATATTATTTCTTAGAATTTCACTCATAAGATTTGTTTATAGTATACAATACACATAAATATATTAATACTTATTTTATTTGAAAGGATGACTAACCATTAGCAGTAGACAGGGCCATGAATACACTATTATAAAAAGGCAATAACTACAAGCAAGATGGAACAAATCATGAACAATTTTATCCTATTTAATTCTGCCTTGCTTCTTGGAAGTATGGACTTTAATCTTTGACCCAGCGTATCAGCATTTTCTGTCTTGCTTTCAACTCAACATCAGTGAGACTCACCAGTAAGACTTCTTTGTTAGTTGTTAAACTTGAATTTTAATAGGAAAGGTATACTTTTTTCATCTTTCTGGTTTTTGACTGATTTGTATTGGGATTTGAAATTTAGCAAAACTTGTTTCCCAAAAAATGCCTAGAAGGAATTCCTGCATGGAAATAGTAGTGCCTCTCAATTACATATCCTATCTCCTATATGCATATTTGGACTTCTACATGATACAAATCTGCTATAGGATTTGTGAAGGGGTGCACTATGCTAAATGTAAGCCTTTACCAAAATGAATTTGAGAACTGTCAAATTGCCGTGGTAGAGAACAAGATAGGTGTAAGTGAATTTAGATAGAGGTAACTTATGGAATGTTAATGCAGGTATGAAGAAACTTGACCTAGAATAGGAGAAGTAGGAATAGGGAACTGACTTGATAGTAACTTGATAAAGATAATAGAGCAGAGGGAATAGTCTAAGATCTGAAATATTAAGCTTGGGGACTAAAAGGGTTGTGGGGTACTAATAGAAATAGGGAATTTGAGGAGAAGAGTTAACTCTTAGAAAACACTGGCTAATATGCCAGGAACTATGCTACTCACTTTCATATATTAACCAACTTAGAAATAGAGTCAATTTAAGGAAGGAAGGAAGGTAATTCTACAGTTGGAGGAGATGGAACAGTGATTGGTGATGTCCAATGGGCAATTAGAAATATAGGACTTGATTATAAGTGAGAGGTCAGGGTTGATTACACAGATGTATTTTTGAGGAATAAAAATAGAGACAATGTTTATAGTTATGAGAAATGAATATGGGCCTTCTTGAGTTGGTCTAAGTATCATCACCATTTAGAATAGAATGGTTAGGCATCATAAACTGAAAGTGGAGAAAGGATGCCTCTCCATCATTATGATTAACATATGCTAGAAAAATCCCAGGGTATGTTTAACTACTTTCTTTCTGTATTTGGATACATAAAAGAACTTATTAATTGTATAAGAAACTTTTGAAATGTAAACCATAATTAATTTGTTAGGATCTGTTAGTCCTGTGACCTACCATACTAACAAAATGACCCTTAGCCTTAGATTTGAGTGAGCAAGTGACTTTTGGGAATTTTTGGAATGTAATCCAGTTGTTCTAAAAAATTAATGCCATGGATGATTTGTTATTAGAATTGAGCAGATACGGTTTTAGGTTTAGGTATCAAGCTTCAGTGATATTCTCAATTCTTATGTTGGATTTGAATGATTAAATAGTTCACTCATGACGCCAAAAGAAGTCAGAGGAAGAATAATGATCTGAACTCTCTGACCCCAGGAATTTTCCCCACTGACGTTATGACACCTAACATGTAACATGGTTAGGAAAAACAAACAAACAAACAAACAAAAACCTTGTGAGGAAGGGAAAGTGACCTGCTAATATAACTAGTAGGTGTGGTATAAGGATGGACTTGGTCAGGGATAGCGTTAGTATATTTATTATCAAAAGCCTCGACTCCTAGAAGAAAAATTGAAAAGCGATAAAGAGATTAGGGGCAAAAAAGTAAGAAAGTGGTTAGACAGTAAAAACATAAATATTACACTCCTGACCTTTTGCTCCTTGACTTTTCTGATCCCATTTTATTTTCAGTGTGTGCTTGTTCTTGCTCCTTAAGTTCATTTTTTCCTGAATGTATTTATTTATACTACTTCTTTTGCGTAATAGAATACTCCACTTGTGTGAGTTTGCTATGTTTCCTTTAAATATATGATGAAGGTACCTTCTTTCTATGCTGCACCAAGACTATTTCCCTCACAAGCACAGGGATGATACACTTAAGAGACATTAATGGAATGCAGTTTAAGTGAAAGCCATTCCTCATTTCATGCACCTAACCCTCTTCTTTTAAAGGACGTGAGTTTATTATTCAAAGCCACATTTAACCAGAAGGATTTTCGCCAGAGTTAGCCACTCAATCACAGAGCAGAAATGAAAATTGTATGCTGCTTGTAGCCCAAGTGCAACTGGGCTTATTGAACATTTTAGCAGATTATACCAAAGCTATGATTAGAGCGAATCTATTATGAGAAGTTTTCTAAGTTACAGGCCAAGAAATGCTTTGAATTTCAGTCCGATATGGTACCTGTTGAGTTACAGTTATTAATGGAGGCTCTACCCTTTGAAGGGGAAACACAACAACAACTCAGTGGCTCTCTGTTCTTTGTTTGTATTTCTTCAGACAGTTTAAGTGACCACAATTTAATCTCCTATTAATTTTTGTCCAAAGTTATTTTGCTATCAAATAAATGATGCCATTTTGGAATAATTAGTTCAGCTACTGTGATTTTTAAGGTTTCCATTTTTGTTCACTGAACAAATTCTTAATTATCTAAGGGCAATTGAAATGCTCCACAAATCTTTGTGTAGTCAAAGTTATTTCTGTGAATAATGTACAAACTAACCTCTTGGGAGCCCATCTGTATTTGAAAGGTTTACTAATGGGCTGCTTCTTCCCCTTGCACATATGCTGGTTTGCAACTTACAGCAGCCCTCCAGGAGCTGTGTCTAATCCCACAGCCCTGCTGCACATCACAGCACACAGCTCTCAACTGCCACAAATCCCTGGCTGGGAACTTTCTGTTTTCTTCTCTTCCTACAGTTTATGGTATTTTGTGTCTATGGTTTTAGTATTTCTAGTTAATGGAGCCCAAAACATGTTAAGTTTTATGTCATTAAAATATTTCAATAACTTCCTTCTTTGGAGATATAGATTTGCATTTTCTATAATATTTTTACTTTTCAGCCCAAGACATATGGATTATCATCATTTCTTTTTATAATCAAGTAATTGGTTCAGGAGTCAAAGTAATTGGAATGTTCTTAGAGTGTCTTATTATGGCTGTTTCTCCCGTTGCTGTTCATTACCACACATGTGCCAGATCTGCTGCTTTCTCTGCCTTTGTGGGTATTTCTTCAAATCAATGATGAATCTCTTTGGGAACAGCGGTTGTCTTTTGTCTTTGTTGTTTCTTAGGCATATATTCACACTTGGATGTGGAATGGAAGAAAGCCAAATTAATTACACTTTACTCTTTCAGTTCTTGACGTGCATTTTTGAACAGGCTGCCATCATGTTAGCTTAATGCCTTTTATATTGGGGGCTTCTATTTAAGGAACTGAATTGCATTATATTCTTTTCGGTTTTGAAATTCCCAAGTAATTTATAGGACTAAATTTAGCAATATGTTTTTAGCATTTTATTTCACTTTCTAATCAAATTTATTTCTATAGTAAATACAGCCTAATACCTCTTCTTGATTTTTTTTATCTTTTCTGCTATTTTATTGATTTTTATATTGTTTACTATTTATTTTTCTTTCATCCTGCTTCTATTTAAATGCAAACTAGATGTATTGGCTTTGGGGCCTGAAACTGATAAAGCTTCCTGATTTCTTTCTATCAATAGGAGATTTCCTTCTTCCTGTTAGTAAGAACTATCTTCTGCCCTTTGAATTTAGAGCATACCCTGTAGTCAGGTCATTTTATTTAATAATGAACCATTTTTTCTTCATGTTGCTTCCAATTTTAGTTTGTTTTTCTTGGTATTGTTCTAAGACATATATTTTAAAAGAAAATAATGTGTTGTCTCTTCTTGATATTTGGAAGTTAGTTTTTGCATTTCTGCTTTGATTTATTAAAAGCTGTTTTTACAAAAAATATATATCATTAAGCACGAGTTGTTTGTTGTACTAGTCATTCTTCTACATTTTTTCCCTGTTTCTTGAGCTTTGTTAAGTTCTTGGGGCTATCTAAAAACCAGCCAGGGGCTCCTGGGTGGCTCAGTCGGTTAAGTGTCCAGCTTCGGCTCAGGTCATGATCTCACAGTTCGTGGGTTTGAGCCCTGCGTCGGGCTCTGTGCTGACAGTTAGCTCAGAGCATGGAGCCTGCTTCAGATTCTGTGACACCCGCTCTCTCTGACCCTCTCTTGCTCTGCTGTGTCTCTCTGTCTCTCAAAAATAAAAAACATTAAAAAAAAACCCAGCTAGATTCCTAAGGGGAAGAGAGATTTGGGCTATCCTGAACACAGTGATGTGTGATCACCATGGAAATACAGCATTAAGGCCACAAGCACAAGGACTGATTTACATTGGCAATACATCGCTCTCTCTTTCCTATTAAACTTTTTGTCAGGAAAAATGACTAATCATGTGACATTTTCTTTTTCATTACATTCTCTGTGATGAGAATATGAGACTGTGAATTGCCTATTACATTTTATGAATGATGGGCAAGTGCAATAACATTTTGATTTTTTTTTTGTCTACGTTGTATTGTTGGCCAACTGCCTTATTCAGTGTGACTGTACAGCATTCTGTCTTATGGTGCACAGAGTTAGCTAACCCAAATCCAGAATACTAAGAACCTATAGCTCAAAGGTAACATCAATTTCATGATATAATTTTGGCCTGTTTTCATTTAATGATTGGTATTCAAATTGGACAAAGAGAAAATTGAAATGAATTCTATTCAAAATAATTTATTGCATTTTCTCCTCAGAACTGCCATCATGTTCGCAGACAATTGGGCAGTTTACATAATTTTTAGTATGAATACAAAAGGCCTAAGATGTACAATGATCATACTTTTGAGTTCAAGAATGTTAAATGTCAATTACTCGGCATGAGGTGCTTGTAAATCCTCCTGGGGGTGGCAGTGACCCTGAGACATAGAAAGAAATCAGAGGGCAGGAAGCCTGCATGTACTTGCAGTTCTGTTGGGCAAGTCTACCTAGACTTCCTGGCTCGTTTTTGTTTTTCCAGCTTCCTGCTGTACGACAGTTCATGCTTATCATTCTCAGTCATCACACTCTTCTTGGGTACCATGACATTGTACTCTGTCTTCCCTGGGAGAACAATTGAATGTTTAGATCTTGGGAAATCTGAGACGAAAATGTTAACAAAACCCTCTTGCTAATGTCAAAGCTCTTGCTATTCACTTCAGTTTAATGCTATGGCAGCTCAGCTTAAATTCATAAGGTGACTCTGAAATGAATTCCATTGTCTGTAGGTTTCTTACCTTAGTAGAGAATAACATGCTGATTGATACACTCTGCCTTTGTACCCGTGTTACCTTCATGAAACAATAATCACTTGAAAGCAGCAACTCTGTATGAATTTATCATTGTATTCCTCACAACTTTAGTTATATAGTGCCTTACACTTAATAGTATTCAATAAATATTTATAGAATTGAATTGAGAGCCTAATAAAAGGAAATGAGTTTAGATTCCACTGGAGATAGGATTTTAATTACCTTCACCGTTGAGCTTACTACATGGATATTAAGAACCACTAAATGGCCATTGCTAAATGTTTCTTATTTATTCAACTAATACTTATTGAATCTATATACCCAGTATTGTGTTGGGAGCTAGGGACAGAGAGGGGTCATTAGGAGCCCAGACCCTCAGGTGGCTCCCAATAACAGGGTATCTTTAGGGATATTTAGCTGGAATAGGTGCTAGATTAGTTTCAAGTTTAGATCACAGGGTCGATGAAGTCCAGATAATTGGTTTAATTCTTTCAGTCCATTTAGTCAGACACTATACTCTATGGCTTCTTTCAGGCCTATGTGCCTGGTCACAAGTGGGATGTGGTGATGAACTATGTGTGAATCTGTGTCCAGTTATTATCACTATAGGGAAGCCCCTCTAAAACATGTGATCAAAGTGGGCAGTAGCACCATCTGCTCATACAAAGAACATTTTCGTCTCTAAGCCTTTTGTTGTTGTTCTTATAGGCTTACAAGAAACTAACTCTTTGAATTTCAACTCTTATTTTCAAAATTAACCCTGGATTCTTGACAAGAGAAAGGCTTGGCTTGTGGAAACTTCTTTATGTAGTTGTTGTTGACTTTAGTTGTTGTATGATAGGCTGTAGTACTGGTGACTTGCACGAGACCTGCCGGCCTCTACAGAATTTTTGGGAGAATTATACAAAGGAAACTTTTCTAGGAAGCTTAGAAAGAGCCCCCCCCCCTTTTTTTTTCCTGGAGGCTGATGGCACCTTACACCAGAGCACAGCATTCAGAATGAGCAGAGAGCATGGATTGAATTTCAGTCCCGTTCAGACCTTTTGCCAGATCCGTTGTGCTTTAGACAAAATACGTAACTGTAGGCCATAGTCCTGGCACTTGAAGATGAAATGAAATTTAATTCATGACTCTATAATGATATCCACTTATTTTTTAACCCTAAAGAGAATGCTGATCCTATTTCATAAAGATTTTACATTTAAAAACCTACTTGCTAATAGCATGTCTCCGGACTCATTTCAATATGCAAGTTCACTCACATAATGCTTAAGAGAATTTGATATCTCAAGAGAGCAGCTCAGTGCCTACTTCACAAGTGCTCTGGGGTGGGTATGAATGGAAATTGTGGGAAGGTGAAGAGCATTAAACAATCTGAGTGTTTTTCAATGAGTAACAGGTGTGTAGTACATGCAATCATTTTTTTTGCCATTTGATACATTATATTTATGCTCTATAATTTATATTGCTTTGCTTATTTGTGAAGAGCCATGCAGAAATATTATGTTTTTAACTATGAAATGACATACTTTGAGATATCAGTGTTAAAAGGATAGGTTTCCCTTTAAACATAACTGAATAATAAGAAGAGCCCTCTTAACATTGTGAGTCTAAGCAGGTGGCTTTGTAGACTCAATAACACAACAGTTGCCCACCTTCACTTACCAACATAGGCATTTAAACACACAGGAAAACAAAATTCTAGACACTTTTTGAGAATGGCTTAAATTCTCCTGTATTTGGTAGTGTAGAGAATTGTGAACAATATAATGCTGACCTTAATTCTTTCTGACTCTTCCTCTATTGCGATGTAAACTCTGTTGAAACAAGAATCTTGTTGGCTGGCTCATTCAAAGATGTCCTGTAGCAGTGTCAGCACATTGAGTGAAATTTCACGATATATATTTAGATGAATAATTAATGTTTTTAAGTTATATCACCATTAATTTAATTAAATATAAAATGTGCTGATTTTTCACAACTAAACGAGGCCTTGTTGAGATCACAGAATAATTAAAAATTAAACTTGTGATATTTTTTAGTGAATTTTGGACTTACTGAATGCTTGTTTCATTGTTGAGAGAAAGTTTGTAGGAAGGTGGAGTAGATCAGTCTGTGCCATAAATTAAGAGAATGCCAGACATAGACAACTATAAATAAGAGGGTATTTTATGCCCCTGACATTTTTCTAGCTCTCATTTTTTTCTTTCTTTTTCTCTCTCTTTCTTTTTTTTTGTGGGTGGTTGTGGTCAGAAGGAGGCTAAGAAAAATAGGAGCGGGATAATTTTAGAAAAATATACACTGAGTGAAAAGGACATTTTATAAAGCTTAGGTTTGTGGTAAAATTATATTATTTTAATATGTATTTTTGCCAATTTTAGTATCAACAGACTACATTTTTTGGGCAAGCTGATTATGTGGTTTGTTTGTGGACCTAACCTTCAGAGATATAGCAAATAGTGTGTATATACACATAACTTATATAAATATATATTTGTATTATAAAACTGAAGGGGCGCCTGGGTGGCTCAGTCGGTTAAGCTCTGGCTTCCGCTCAGGTCATGATCTCACGGCGTGGGTTCGCCCCCACGTTGGGCTCTGTGCTGACAGCTAGCTCAGAGCCTGGAGCCTGCTTCAGATTCTGTGTCTCCCTCTGTCTCTGACTCTCCCCTGCTCACACTCTCTCTCTCTCTCTCTCTCTCTCTCAAAAATAAATTAAAAACATTAAAAAATAAAAAAAATACAAATTCTATTTGCTAGAAATATCTCTGGTTTAAAACTATATGTTTTGAGTTCTAACATGAATTTTCAGTAATTGGGAAAAAAAAGGAGAGGTCTGAACCTGGATTATATAAAATCACATATGAATGCAAATCAAACAATTGTTAGCGTTTCCATTTGCAGTGTTAATTAATTGGCAGAAATTTGTAGCTTTACAAGCCAAAACTCTTGTAAATTATTGCATTAGGTATTCAGGGAAGCAGAACATATTAGAGAATGACTCTTTGATGAAATCATAGTTTGAAGTAATATATATCCTGTTAGTCCATAACATCCTGAGATTATACAAAATAGCTCAGTGTGGTGATTTGGTCATATTAAACTCTGGTATATAACTGACATTATTACTACATGGCATTGAGTAATAATCTATCTTGTTTTGGAGACTCAGGAGGGGGATCTTTCCCTCAAACCTCTCTCTCCTACTTAGGAAGGACCACAAATCTCCTTTCCCCTAGACCCGTCCCACTTTATACCTGTTTTCCTGGCATTATCACTAACAGTATCTCCTTTTACTTTCAAAGTGTTCTGTTCTTGTTTTAACAAGAAATTATTTGGACACACTACTGCTAATAATTTGCGCCGAATAGTAGACTTAGTCATTTATACTTTAGAGTGAATGTAATTTAGAACCTTTGCTAAACATAGATTTTTTAATTAAAAATTAAATCAGGAGGAGGCACACAGTCTATGAAGGTGGGAAGATGCTTAACTGGTAAATTGAGGAAACCAACAGCAATTTAATCAATTCCGCAGTTTCCCCAGAGAAATACCTTTCAGGAATCTACTTTAAATATATTTATTCAATTGTAAGTATCTTATTCCTCTTTCCTTTCTTTTTGATGTGGAGACTAAAATACAAATGTGTAAGATGGCAGAGAAGTAAGGGGACCTTGAGCTTATTTGGCCTCTCGAACACAGCTAGATCAGTATCAAACCATTTTGAATACCCAGGAAATCAATCTTAGGATTAACAGTACAGTCTGCATAATTTGAGAGAGAGAACATGACAGGTATGTTGTGGAGAGAGGTGAATTGGGGGAGGGAAGGGAGACCTTTTTGAGGAGAGGGAAAAGACGGGGCGACAGCCAGCGCATCAGGTTTATACAAGAAAGCACTCCCCCTGAAAGCAGCAGAGAGAAGGAGTGAAAATACACACAGGGGACTGCACAAGAAATCCGTCCCCCAAAACCATTGAGTGGGGGAAAAGGGGAGGGTTTCAATTCCACCAGTTTTTTATAAATAGCAGATTACAGAATATAAAGTTTCAGAGGTCAGCCCCTGGTGATACTTCAGTGAGGAAACAGAGTGGAGCAAAGGGAGTGGGCAGCGTGGTCTGAGAATCCCCTGGTCACACAGGGAGAAGAGGTTCCACTGTTTGGAGTGCATTTGCTAGAGGTGATACCCCTCTATGTGGGTGAAGGACCTAGTGGGTGCCATCAAGCCCACGTTCACCCATATAGGAACAAAGATGCCAACTGAGGGCAGCAATTTGTAGATTTGGCTACTGGCTCTGGCTGTGTGCTGAGATTTGTCACAAACTCTGAGCCTCTGCGACTGTGCAGTGGTGTGACTGTTTCCTGGGACAAGCCAGTTCTGGCCACAGTGCCACAAGAACTTCCCCCAGAAGGTCAGCATGGGTCTGAACGGCGTCTCTGAAGTATGGGGTTTTGAAACAGACCTGTGCTTGAGAGAAAACTCTGGGGAGAGGCACTGCTTGGTAGGCAGATGGCGTGAACATAGACAAGGGGGAAAACAAGGAGTTGATGGAAGCAGGGGACACAGGGAAGGTGACTAATCATGCATCTGTGAGGGCGTGAACTTCCCACTCTGGAGCCGAGAGAACAGGGGGAAGCCATTTTCAGCATTAGTCCACCAACACTGATCAACAGAGTAATCACAGCACCACCAAATGGAGACTGGAGCCATTCCAACAAGCCCTGTCCCTCTGTGCCCTGTAGGCACATCTAGGTCAAGTCAGCCTGAGAATTAGAGTAGCCAGCCCATCTCCCAAAAGACCAGCACAAATCCCTTCTACATGTTTAATCTACTGACCGTGGGGGACTGCAAAGTTTCAGCTCTAGAGGGAACTGGATCTAGTTTAATTTTGTTGTTGTTGTTGTTTGTTCATTTTTTTCTTGTTGCTGTTGCTTCTGTTTTTGTTGTTGCATTTCTTTTGTTCTGTTTGTTGGATACAGAAAGAGCAAATTATTTTATCTTTATTATTATTTTATTATTCTAATTTTTTAAATTTTGATGTTTTTTCTGTGCGTCTTTTCTGTTTTCTCTTTTTTCTATCAAGCTTCTCTTAACAAGCAAACCAAAACACATGTAGGTTCTAGCTTCCTATATTTGATTTTTTTTTAAAAAACTTAAAAATTTTTATTTTATTCTGTTATGATGATGATGATGATGATGATTTTTTTCTTCCTCTGGAATGACAAGATGGAAGAATTTATCTCAAAAGCAAGAACAGGAAAAATGATGGCCAGGGATTTAATGAATGCAGATATAAGTAAGATGTCAGAACTAGAATTTAAGACAATTATAAGGATACTAGTTGGCTTGAAAAAGCATGGAAGACACCAGAGAATCCCTTTCTGCAGAGATTAAAGAACTAAAATCTAGTCAGGCTAAAATTAAAAATGCTATAACTGAGATGCAGTCCCAAATGGAGGCCATAAAGATGAGGATGGACTAGGCAAAGGAGTGAGTTAGCAATATAGAAAATAAAATTATGGAAAATAATAAAACTGAACACAAGAGGGGAAAAAAGTGTCAGGGATCACAAAAGCAGATTTAGGGCACTCAGCAATTTATTAAACCATATGAACATTTGTATCATACGAGTCCCAGAAGATGAAGAGAGAGAAAAAGGAGCAGAAGGTTTATGGGAACAAATTATAGAGGAAAAACTTTCCTAATCTGGGGAAGGACATAGACATCAAATTCTAAGAAGCACAGAGAACTCCCATTAAACTTTACAAAAGCTGGCCATTGCTAAGGCATATCATAGTGAGATTCACAAAATACATAGACAGGAAAGAATACTGAAAGCAGCAAGGGAAAAAAAGTCCTTAACCTCCAAGGGAAAGCAGAACCAGGATCACAGCAGATCTGTCCAAAGAAATTTGACAGGCCAGAAAGGAGTGGCAGGATGTATTCAACACGCTGAGTAGAAAAAATATGCAGCCAAGAATACTCTATCTGGCAAAACTGTCATTCAAAGTAGAAGGAGAAATTAAATTTCCCAGACAAATGAAAACTAAAGGAGTTCATGACCACTGAACCAACCCTAAGAGACATTTTAAGGGGATCTCTTTGAGTGGAGGAAAAAAAGACCAAAGACAACAAAGACTAGAAACAGTAAGAGAGCATCCCCTGAAACATCAGCTCTATAGGTAACACAGTGACACTAAATTCATATCTTTCAATAATCACTCTGAATGTAAATGGACTAAATGCTCCAATCAAAACATATAGAGTATCAGAATGGATTTTTAAAAAAGACCCCAAGACACTCATTTTAGACCTAAAGCCCCCTGCAGATTGATAGTGTGGGGATGGAGAACCCTCTATCATGCTCATGGATGTCAAAAGAAAGCCAGAGAAGCCATACTCCTATCAGACAAACTAGATTTTTTATTTATTTTTAATTTAATTTTATTACTTTATTTTATTTTTTGATGTTTATTATTTATCTTGAGAGAGAGAGAGCACAGCAGAGGAGGGGCAGAGAGAGAGAAGGAGAGAGAATCTCAAGTAGGCTCTGTGCCATCTGCACAGAGCCCAGTGTGGGGCTCAAACTCACATACCTTGAGATCATGACCTGAGCCAAAATCATGAGCCTGACACTCAATCAACTGAGCCGCCCAGGTGCCCCACATTAAAACAAAGACTTTAAGAAGAGCTGAAGAAGGGCATTATATAATAATTAAGGGGTCTATCCATCAAGAAGATCTAGCAATTGTAGTGGTACATGGTTGGCTCAGTCAGTTGAACCTCTGACTTTGTCTTAGGTCATGATCTCCTGGTTCATGAGTTTGAGCCCCATGTTGAGCTCTGTGCTGACAGCCTATAGCCTGGAGCTTGCTTTGGATTCTGTGTCTCTTGAGCCCCACGTTGGGCTCTGTGCTGACAGCCTATAACCTGGAGCCTGCTTTGGATTCTGTGTCTCCTTTTCTCTCTGCCCCCCCCCCTCAAAAAAAAAATAAATGTTAAAAAATTTTTAAAAAGGTCTAGCAATTATAAATATTTATATCCCCAACTTGAAAGCACCCAAATATATAAATAAATTACTAACAGACATTAAGAAACTCATTGAAAATAATACAATATTAGTAGGGGGCTTTAACATCCCACTCACAGCAAGAAACAGATTATTGAAGCAGAAAATCAACAAGGAAATAAGGGTTTAGGATGACACACTGGACCAGATGGACTTAAGACATATATTCAGAATATTTCATCCTAAAGCAGCAGAATGCACATTCTTCTCAAGTGTACCTGGAACATTCTCCAGAATAGATCACATACTGGGTTGAATTCAGCCCTCAACAAGTACAAAAAGATCAAGATCATACCATGCATGTTTTCAGACCACAATAGCATGAAACTTGAAGTCAACCATAAGAACAAATTTGAGTCTCTCTCAAATACATGGAGGTTAAACAACTTCCTACTAAAGAACAAATAGGTTAACCAGGAAATTAAAAGAAATTTTTAAAAATTCATGGAAGCAATGAAAATGAAAACACAACAGTCCAAAACTTTTGGCAGTCCTAAGAAGGAAGCACATTACAATTCATGCAAGTCTCCAGAAACAAGAAAGGCCCTAAATATATAACCAAATCTTACACCTAAGGAAGCTAGAAAAGTAATAGCAAATAAAGCCTAAAACCAGCAGAAGAAGGTAAATAATAAAGATTAGAGCAGAAATAAATGATATAGAAATTAAAAAAAAAAACAGTGGAGCAGAACAACAAAACTAAGAGGTGATTCTTAGAAAGAATTAACAAAATTTATAAACCCCTAATGAGACTTATAAAAAAAGAGAAAGGATTCAAATAGATAAAATCATCAATGAAAGAGGAGAGATCACAACCAGCACCACAGAAGTACAAATAACCATAAGAGATTACTATGAAAAATTATGTTAACCATCTAGGCAATCTACAAGAAATGGAAACATTTTAGAAACGCACAAACAGAAACAGGCAGAAATAGAAAATTTGAACAGGCCCATAACCAGCAAAGAAATTGAATCAGTGGCCAAAAACTTCCCCAGCAAACAAGAGTCCTGAGCCAGACGACATCCTGGACTGATGCCTTCCCAGGAGAATTCTTTAAAGAAGAGTTAATACCTATAATTCTCAAACTGTTCCAAAACATTGAAATCAAAGGAAAACTTCCAAACTGATTCTATGAGGCCAGCATTATCTTGATTCCAAAACCAGACAAAGACCCCACTAAAAAGGAAAATTATAGGCCAATATCCCTGATGAACATGAATGAAAAAATTCTCAACAAGTATTAGCATATCAAATTCAACAGTACATTAAAAGAATTATTCAACATGATCAAATGATATTTATTCCTGGGCTATAGGTATGGTTCAATAATTGCAAATCAATCAATGTGGTACACCATTTTAATAAAAGAAAGGATAAGAACCATATTATCTTCTCAATAGATGCAGAAAAAAAAATTGGCAAAATACAACATCCATTCTTGTTAAAAACCCTCAACAAAGTAAGTATAGATAGAATATACCTAAAGATTGTAAAGGTCATATATGAAGGACCCACAGCTAATTATCATCCTCATTGGGGAAAACTGAGAACCTTTCCCCTACAGTGAGGAAGAAGACAAGGATGTCCACTCTCATCATTACTATTTAACATAGTACTGGAAGTGTTAGCCTCAGCAATCAGACAACAAAAAGAAATAAAAGGTATTCATATTGGCAAGGACAGAATGAAAACTTCAGTATTTGCAGATAATGTGATACTCTATGTAGAAAACCTGAAAGACTCCACTATAAACTTGCTAGAACTACTGCATAAATTCATCAAAGTTGCAGGATATAAAATCAACATGCAGAAATCTGTTACATTTCTATATATAAATAACGGCAGTAGAAAAAGAAATCAAGGAATTGATCCCATTTGCAATTGCATCAAAAACAATAAGATAACTAGGAATTATCTTAACTAAGAAGTAAAAGATCTATACTCCGAAAACTATAGTACACTTGTGAAAGAAATTGAAAAAGACACAAAGACATGGAAAATTCCATACTCATGGATTGGAAGAACAAACATTGTTAAAATCTCTATAGTACCCAAAGCATTCTGCACATTTAATGCGATCCCTGTCAAATACCACCAGCATTTTTCACAGAGCTAGAGTAAACTGTTCTAAAATTTGTATTGGATCACAAAAGACTTTGAATAGCCAAAGCAATCTTGAAAACGAAAAAACTGGAAGCATCATGATTCTGGACTTCAAGCTATATTACAAAGTTGTAGTCATCAAGACAGTATGGTACTGGCATAAAAACAGACACATAGATCAATGGTCCAGAAGGGAACCTACACCTAATCTTTTATAAAGCTTCTGCATAGTGAAGGAAACAATCAACAGAACTAAAAGGCAGCATAAAAAGAGAAAATATTTGCAAATGACATATCTGATAAAGGGTTAGTATCAAAAATCTAAAGAACTTATGAAACTCAGCTCCCAAAAAACAACTATCCCTGTTAAGAATGGACAGAAGACATGAATAGACATTTTTCCAAAGGAAACTTCTATATGACTATAGGCACATGAAAAGAAGCTAAACATCACTCATCAGGGAGATACAAATCAAAACCATGATGAGATGCCTATCAGGATGGCTACAATTAACAACACAAGAAACTGCAGGTATTGGTGAGGATGTGGAAAAAGGAGAACTCTCTTTCAATGTTGGTGGGGAGGCAAACTGTTGCAGCCCCTTTGGAGAACAGTATGGAGGTTGCTCAAGAAACTAAAAATAGAACTACTCCATGATCCTGCAATTCTCTATTAGCTATTTACCCAAAGGATACAAAAATACAGATTTGAAGGGGTGCATGCACCCCAATATTTATAGCAGCATTTTCAACAATAGCTAAATTATGGAGAGAACCCAAATGTCCACTGATTGATGAATGGATAAAGAAGAGGTGGTATACACACACACACACACACACACACACACACACACAATGGACTATTACTCAGCCATCAAAAATAATGAGATCTTGCCATTTGCAATCATTTGGATGAAACTAATATGTATTACGCTAAGTGAAATAAGTCGATCAGAGAAAGAAAAATACCATATAATTTCATATGTGGGGTTTACTAAACAAACCAGATGAACATATGGGAAGGGGAAAAAGGGAAGAGAGGGGAACAAACCACAAGAGACTCTTAACAACCCTTAGAGAATAAACTATGGGTTGATGGGGGGAGGTGGATGGGAGTCGGGCGAGGTGGGGGATGGGAACTAAAGAGGGCATTTGCGATGAGCCCTTTGTGTTGTAAGTGATGAATCACTGAATTCTATTCTTGAAACCAATATGGCATCACGTCTTAACTAACTAAAAGTTAAATTAAAAAAAGGAAAAAAATATAAATGTCTAGAAATAGAAAACCTATAAAATTATTGGTCATTTTCTCTTAGTAATCAATAACTGCCTACATTTGGGTAATTTTTATTCAAAGCATTTCAACTTTAATGTCTGTGTCATCCTGCTTACCTCTTTGTCCCTGGGTCTCCTGTTATATTCCCTTCTTTCTTCACTCTTCTCCCCCATCCCCATGTTCCCATGTGTTATTCTCTGTCTCCCTCTGTCTTTCCCTGTCTTATCTCTCTGTTTGCTATGTTTTGTTATGTTTGATGCCATTTTGCCTTTCAGCTTATTCTCCTAAAACAATAAACCAAATACTCTAACAGGGCACACTGATATATTTACATAGCTTGAATTTCAGCATATGCTGTATAATTATTGGTTTTGGACAGTTGTAATTTCTAAGTTTTCCTATGCCTATATTGATATTTTCAGAATTTCTTTGCCTTTTCACCAGTTAATATTTTTTTCGGCATGCACTATAGACTCAAAACTTTGATAAGCATTGTGGAAAGTTTGGTAGAATAGAAGAGTGGCTCATATACCCAAATGAATACTTACAGTGTAGATAGGGAAGGTGTGACTTAGTGAACAGTACAAGTTAGAATATGGACTATTATCAATTTATAAATAGGGTATGTTTCAAGATTATTTGAGAGATAGTCACCTTGGAATCTGAAGGCTTTTTCCTCTCAGAAAAAAATATTTTATGGCCATAATAATCCAATCTAAAACAGCTAGTTATACTTACGATTAGTTGGATTAATGGTGCCATAGAACCTAAATCCTACTAGGAGAAGATACTCCTACATTTTAACTGGGATGGAAGAAATACATCTTCCTCTTATAGCACAGGGCTTAAGGTTTACGTCTGGTAGTAGAGGAATGTGAGAACATGAAAGCAGGGGACATGCCAATGTGGACGTGGAAGTGGCTTCCAAAGCCAAGTGTTCACAATGAGGGCAAATTGAGGGTAATAGAGCCCCTCTCCGTGTGGGAGAAACTGTACACACTGTATAAGGTCTAAAGAGAGGGAGATTAATGAAAGCTTGAGTAGCCATGATGTCTGTAAAGAAGAACACAGGACTTAAATTGAATGTTAAAAAATTGTTGGTTTCTTACTCATGTATCATTTTTCCTGCATATTCTGGTTGGTTATTTCTTGAGTTAGTGCCTTCCCTCATCAGCAAATATTTTAACTTGCCCCAAATCTGCTAGTTGGCTATTGTCACGTCATTGCTATGTTCACAAAGCATCTTCTCAGATGATAGAGAGCACAGGTAGCAAGGAGAAGAAGTTCTTCAAGCCATGACATCATACTTAAATTATATGCAACTGACTTTGTTATCTGCATGAGGACCATCTGTGTTTGTGAATTATTTTAAGAGCTATATGAAGGCTGGGAAAATTTTTCTTTGAGGTCTCTCACAAACCAGGATATATTCTTGCACCGTTCGATTTAATGTTAAGGTTTGTAAACTCAGCTCTGCCAAGTAAAATTGGAAAGGGATGCTTTTCTCAAAAGCTAACAGAATGCATTTGAAGATGCAACTTACAGAAATTTGGATATGAAACCTGTGTGAGAAAAATACGGTAATGTGGAAAGAGCATTAGACTTAGAGCAAAAGACCCAGGAGTTGTTCCTTTTGGCACAATTTATTAGGCTTATAGTCTTGGTGAAGGCATTAACTTCTCTGAGGCTCAGTTTCTTTATCAGGCAGAGTAGCTAATAATACAAGCCAGTTTATCACATAGAAGGTTTCGAGGCTTGAATGGGATAAAGAGAAAATGGTACCGCTGTGGAAATGACTCTACAAATCTACTTACTGATCACTATATTATTCTCTTGGCCCTGAATTACAATCTCAGGGCTTGTTTTCCAGGACTTCTAGAATTAGATGGTATCTCAAGATACCAGCTAGTCTATTCTCCTGCCTTTAAGCAGATAATTAAATGCAGAAATTGAGACCCAGAGAAGTTAAGTGATTTGTACATTGTCACACAGACTGTGAGTACATGAAAACTGAGGTACTGTTTTTTTTTCCCCATTGTATCAGAGTAACACTTACAAAACATAATGCATCTCATTGGAGCAGAATATTTTTAAAGTGTCCAATTTTTGTTTTTTTTTCCTTTGAAACAAGCAAACATGATTTCTTTAAAGGAGAGATATGGAATGTCTATAATAATCACCATTTTCATAGTGTGAATTTGGGACATAGGGTACGAAATGTCCATAATTGTATTTCTTAGAACGATATCCAGTTAAACGTAAAATATCAAGATGCAGAAGTGTTTGTATTTGACCCTTTTTACTTCAGTAGCTAAAATCAGTAAACACTGCATAGGTTACTCATCAATGGCAAATTTGTGGGAATCACAGGGTATGAGTATCTGGTAAATAAATAGAAGAGTATTTACAATGTTTGCTAATTAAAGCAATTGATATTATTTAAGTAAAGAGGAGGGTAAGCCATTATTGAGCGTCCTTCCCAGACGATTAATGAAGATCAATGAAGCTCAGTCTCAGCTAGCTGAGGGCTGTAAATTAGGGACAAAAATACTTTTATCCTACATTTACCTCACTTTATCCTTGTGGATTTAGGACGCTATTAGTAGGGTGCCGTGCCAAGAAGCAACAGACTACAATGTCTTTTACTCTCCTGATGAGTTACCACTCTAGCAGTAATCAAAGCAACTTAAAAAGTAATGATCAAAATAAAAACAAAATCAGTAAACAGTCAGCAGAAATTTTTTAGTCTCAGTTCTAAGAGAGGATTTATCACTTGCTGTTTATCACTAATTGATACAAGATGACAAACTCAGAATTTCTCAACCTTTCCTGGCTGTTTTCTTTTTACTTGTAGGTCAAGTTCTTTTAGCAATTGGGTGTGAACTTTGATTTATGGCTTTTTGATTAGCAGGTCGGAAGCTTGAGAAAGTTGTCTGCAGTGACATCATTTAGTTGGCTAATTAGTATGCTTGATCTGAGCCAGTAGAATACAGTTCTCATTATAAAGTCTCAGAGAAACTAAAACAGTGTTGCTATTTACTCAAACTCTCAGTTAGAGGAATTGAGTTGTAAATCTTGAATGCCTGGGCTTTCTCTTCTAGCACTTCTGCTCAAACAGAAAATAGATGAGAAGAGCATCACAATGGTATTCAGTTACTTCTGGTCTTAAATCAACTCAAAACAGTGGGAAGGCAGAAAATTTACATAATTAAATTGTAATGTAGCGAGACTCCACCCTCTCCCCTTTCCTGGCTTCCGACTTTCCTTAATCTTCTCAGGACTCTTTGCTTTTCTGTCAATTTTTTTACTCACTCCTATTTGCTTTTACTCTTATTCAACTGGAAGAGTTGGTCATTATGTATAATGATCAATTTTATAATTATTCTAGTTTTTATATGTCTATAAAAATTCATGACAGATGCATAAGTTGGAGAAAAGAACATGGCTGATGTGATTACAAAAATTTACTACAGATCTCAGAACTAAAAAATAAAGTAAAAGAACTCTGTCAATTTCCTCATGTACTTAAACAATAGGCCCTTGTGTTCATAGCACATTTCTAACTCCCTGAAAGTTTGGGGGCTAAGTCTTTGGTGTTGGAAATTCATAAATGAAGTAAAATCATAAAAACCTATGAATCTTTTACTTACTTGATTTTATTGACTAAAGTATTTTAAAAACCATGTTTTGAGAACTTCTTTTGAGAAAGTAGGCAAAGAATATATGTACAATTGAATATAATTGGGTGTACATAAAACATAGGAAAATTGTAGAGGAAATCCCTTTTTTTAATGTTTATTTTATTTTTTTAAAATGTTTTATTAATTTTTTCCATAATATTTTATTGTCAAATTGTTTTCCATACAACACCCAGTGCTCTTCCCCTTAAGTGCCCTCCACCATCACCACCACCAAATTTTTGATACAGGAGAGACAGAGCATGAGAGGGGGAGGGTCAGAGAGAGAAGGAGACACAGAACCGGAAGCAGGCTCCAGGCTCTGAGCTGTCAGCACAGAGCCTGACGCAGGGCTCGAACCCACGAACGTGAGATCTGACCTGAGCCGAAGTCAGAGGCTTAACCGACTGAGCCACCCAGGCGCCCCTGTTTATTTTTGAGAGAGACAGAGCATGAGCAGGGCAGGGGTAGAGAGAGGGAGACAGAATCCGAAGCAGGGTCCAGACTCCAAGCTGGTAGTACAGAGTCCGAAGCGGGGCTCAAACTCGTGAATCGTGAGATCATGACCTGATTTGAAGTCAGACACTTAACCACCTGAACCACACAGGTGCCCCAAGGAAATCATTTGAATAACATTTAAAATATAAATGGGTAGGGGTGTCTGAGTGGCTCAGTCGGTTAAATACCAACTTATGATCCATGAGTTCAAACCCTTTGTGGGGCTCTGTGCTGACAGCTCAGAGCCTGGAGCCTCCTTTGGATTCTGTGTCTCCCTCTCTCTGCCCCTGCCCTGTTTGTGCTCTGTCTTTCTCCCCATCTCAAAAATAAATAAACATTAAAAAATAAATAAATAACTCTTAACAATTTATTTTTAATGGATGCATGTTACTCCATTGGTTAGACATACCATTATTTGTTTAAACAGTCCTTATTGTGGTATTGACTATTTTTCACTTTTATAGGATGAAAATTTGATGTTTATGTTTGTGAGTGTGTGTGTATATAAATATACACTTTTTTTTAATACTCCCTAGTAGCTATCCTGCAGAGAGGACTGTATAGCCCTAAGCTCTGGTAGAGCACTGTGATAACACTAGAGTAGGAGCTGACATTTGTCTCCAGTTTCTAACAAATGAGGCATTGTCCTCAGTACTTTACATAAAGTTAATTCCCTGAACAACCTGATGAGGCCAACAATGTGATTTTCATGATTATTTTCCCTTCTTACAGATTATTTCTTAATGACTTCTAGAAGTTAAATGGCAGGTCTGATCTCATACAACTAGTTAGTGGCAGAGCTAGGATTTTAAGCATAGAAAGTCCAGCTCTAAGTTCTAATGGTGTTGTCTCTGAAACATCTGTGTAATTTGGGTTTAAATATCGTGTATGTGACAAAACTTCATAACATACTTTATTCAAAAATGGAGTCAGGTCTACCTTTATGAGAGTATGTGAGGAAGAGCACAGAGGTCTGGAAAGTGAACTTCATGGGGGGAAATATTAATGCTTTCCTAAGGGAGTCTGTACATCTCAGAACAGGGGACTTTCCACCAGTAACAATTAGTATCTCAATTGCCAAGTGTTTAGGCCATGGTTGCTCCTTTATTTGCTACAGACTTAAAATCTTCTGAAATCTATCTTAAAATTGAATAAACCTCAAAGTGTAAGATACATAGGAAGAATAAATGTCAGAATATAATGGCAGCTTTGAAAGCCATCAGAAATATACTAGACAACCTTAAAAGAGTAAAGAAAAAATACAGCAATTTTGAAACACAAAGTGCTACAAAAATGCTTAAAAAACCAGAAAAGTAAGAATTTACTTTATTATAAATGACATACTAATTTTGTTCTTCTTTAGTGTTTATTAATAAATATGGGCCATTATTCCTCATTAAAAAAACATGCTAGGGTGCCTGGTGGCTCAGTCAGTTAAGTGTTTGACTCTTGATTTTGGCTCGGGTCATGATCTCATGATTTGTGAGATTGAGCTCTGCACTGACCATGTGGAGCCTGCTTGGGATTCTCTCTGTCCCTCTCTCTGTGCCCTTGCCCCACTTGTGTACTTTCTTTCTTAAAATGATAATATATAAATAAATAAACATTTTAAAAAGGCTGTCTTTCTTTTCTCAAAACAAAATTAAGATGGGATACACTTTATGGATGAAATGGGTAAAAGAATATTTCCAGAAGACTGTTCACAATTCACCTAGCACTGCAGGAATCTTAGGTAACAAATACCCAAGAAAACTCACTGGCACACAGTAAGCTTTTATTGCTTTCACAATGTGTGGGTGGTTGACTAGGCAGCTTTGGTGATCTTGATTCGGCTTGCTCACTGTGGTATCAGCTGCCTTTGGCCTGGCTAGGACAACAGGTGGAAATCAATTCTGATCATGTGTTTTCTCATCTATCTGTAGGTTAACTGGTGTATTTTTATGACTCTGGTAGGGACAGGTTAACTGGTGTATTTTTATGACTCTGGTAGGGACAGGAAAGCACCAACAAGTAAACATTTTTACAAATATTTATATAATGTCTTTTAGAGTCTCATTTGCCAAAGGAAATGACATAGTCATGCTCAGAATCAAAGGGTAGAAAAACATACCTTTAAAAATATTATTGAGGCATAACTGACACACATTGTCATATTAGTTTCAGGTATACAACATAGTGATTCAAGAACTCTATAGATTATTCAGTGCTCACCATGATACGTGTAGTAACATCTGCCACCATGCAACATTATTATAGTATTATTGACTATATTTCCTATGCTTTAGTTTTCATCTCCATAACTTGTTTACCTCATAACTAGGAATTTGTACCAATTAATCCCCTTTACCTATTTCATCCATCCCTATCCCCATCCTCCCTTCTGGCATTCACCAGTTAGTTCTTTGTATTTAAGAGTCTGTTTTTTAATTTGTTCATTTATTTTGTATTTAGATTCCACATATAAGTGAAATCCTAAGATATTTATATTTCTCTGTCTCATATATTTCACTTAATGTAACACCCTCTAGGTCATTCTATAGTGTCACAAATGGCAAGATTTCATTTTTTTTATGGCTGAGTAATATTTCATTGTACGTATATATGCTCTATCTTCATTATCTGTTCATCTATTGATGGATATTTGGGTTGCTTCCATATCTTGGCTATTGTAAATAATGTTGCAATAAACATGAGGGTGCATGATACCTTTTTGAATTAGCACTTTTGTTTTCTTTAAGTAAATGCCCAGTAGTGGAATTATGGGATCATGCAATAGTTTTGTTTTCAGTTTTTTAAGGAACTTCCACACTGTTTTCTATAGCAGTCACACCAATTTATATTCCCACTAAAAATGCATAAAAGTTTCCTTTTCTCCACATCTTCACCAACACTTGTTATTTCTTGTCTTTTTTGTACTGGCCATATCTGACTGGTAGGGAGTCATACCTCATTGTGGTTTTGATTTGCATTTCTCTAGTGATTAGTGATGCTGAGTATCCTTTCATGCATCTGTTGGTCATCTGTATGTCTTCTTTTGGAAAATGTCTACTCAGGTCCTCTGCCCACTTTTTAAATTGGATTTTTGTTACTTTGGTGTTGGGTTGTATAACTTCTATATATATGCACCCCTTATCAGATATATTATTTGCAAATATATTCTCTTGTTCAGTGGGTTGTCTTTTTGTTTTGTTGATGTTTGCCCTTGCTATGTGAAACTTTTTTATTTTGATGTAGTCCCAATAGTTTATTTTTGGTTTTTGTTTTCCTTGCCTAAAGAATTTTATGGTTTCGGGTATCATATATAAGCTTTTAATCCATTTTGAGCTTATTTTTTATGTATAGCATAAGAAAAAATACACCTTTTGATTGGAAGAGATCAAAAGTTAGATGACAAAGGTTGTGATCCCAAGGAAGGTTGAACAACTGGAGCTAATAATGCAATCAATGGTTGATTACAAGCTGATATTGTATAATTATTTTTATATTCACCAGATAAGTAAATACAATTCAGGGGCACCTGGGTGGCTTAGTTGAGTGTCCAACTTTGGCTCAGGTCATGATCTCATGGTTTGTGAGTTCGAGCCCCGCATTGGGCTCTGTGCTAACAACTTAGAGCCTGGAGCCTGCTTTGAATTCTGTGTCTCCCTCTCTTTCTGCCCCTCTCCTGCTCATACTCTTTTTGTCTCTGTCTCAATAATAAATAAAACACTAAAATTAAAAAAAAAGTAAATATAATTCAAACACATCATTAATAATATTGACCTTGGTAGATAGAGATAATCATGTTCTTTCTTCTTAAGTATTCATATGTGCTGAAGGCTTTAGCCTGAGAGGATTTCTCTTGTGGTCAAATGGAATTCTAATGATACAATTACAAATTTGCCTTAAAGTTTGCCACAGAGATAAACTAAGTGATTACTAAAGAACAATCCAGGATTCCAATAGCAGCTCTGAAGAATAGTCATCATAAATTGTATCTTTACCCAATAAGATTACTATACAAAATATTGCTCCAATATGGGTGTTTCTAAGAAACCTCATGCCAACTATGTGACTGCATAGGAAATAATATCATGTGCTTTGTAATAGAACTTTTCCTGGGACTTGTAAATTTATATCATGAAGTATGTTTTTACAGATGAGAAAATCAAGGATCAGAGAACAGTCCAATCAAAAACAGAAGAACTGAGTTTTGTTCCCAGATGTGTTTGGATTACAAAACCTGTTCTCGTTTTACTGTAGTGCACTGCCTGATACGTGTACATATGTTTGTATTGTATGTATTGTCATGTTTACTAGAGAATAAAAGCATCTTTATTTTTCCTCCATAATATTTTATTGTCAAATTGTTTTCCATACAACACCCAGTGCTCTTCCAAAAGCATCTTTTAACTAATTCTGAATATTTTAGAATGTGGTACTATTTTTTAAGCAGAATTGTCGAAATGTAACTTATATACAATAGAATGTACCTATTTTACGTGTGATGAGTTTGGCTAAGTTTAATATTGCACCTGCTACTGCAATCAAGATTTAGAGCTCTATCACCCCGGCAAGTTTCCTATGCCCCTTCACAGTATGCAGCAACCCTACCCCTGGCTTCAGATAACTACTGATCTGTAAAACTGTAGTTTTGCCTTTTCCGGAGCTTCAAATAAATAACATTATAAAACATGGAATCTTTTGTTTAGCTCATTTCACTTAATACTTTTTGAAGATTCATTTAAATTTTTTGTATAGCATCAGTTTATTCCTTTTTACTACTGAATAGTATAGTAATAGCATAGTAGTATAGTAAGTAAATGGTAGTAGCTTATAAATATTTTCTCTCAATCTGTGGACTATCTTTTCATTTTCAGAACAGTGTCTTTTGTTCTTCTAACTTTTTAAATGTTTTTGTTATTTTAATGTTTGAGAGAGAGACGGGGCATGAGCGAGGGAGGGGCAGAGAGAGAGGGAGACACAGAATCCAAAGCAGGCTCCAGGCTCTGAGCTAGCTGTCAGCACAGAGCCTGACGCGGGGCTTGAACCCATGAATGGGAGATCATGACTTTAACAGAGGTCAGACACTTAGCTAACTGAGCCACGCAGGTGCCCCAGAACGGTCTTTGGAAGAGCAAATGTTTTTAATTTTGGTGAAGTCAAATATACCATTTTCTTTTGTGGGGTTCTTCGGTCATGTCAAAGAATGTTTTGCTTAATCCAAGATCAAAAAGAATTTCTCTTATATTTTATTTTAGAAGTTTTATAGTTTAGTTCTTACATTTATTAGGCCTACCACCCTTTTGAATTATTATTTTTTTGAATGGTATGAGATAAAGGTCAAAGCTATTGCTTTTTCCATACAAGTATTCAGTTATTCCACTATTGTTTTTTGAAAAGATAATCTTTCAAAATTGAATTACTGTGGAATTGTAATACTATCAAATATTAATTGGCCATATGAGTGTGGATCTATTTTTGGAGTCTCCATTCTGTTCCATTAATGTTTATATCTTTCTTATGCCGATACCATACTGTCTTTTTTTTTTT